>NC_065594.1:40760802-40847812 GCF_024542745.1 Macaca thibetana thibetana
CTGTGCTTCCAGGAGACGGGGGAGGGGTGGCATAGACAATTCAAGACTGTCTTTCCCACCCTTTTCAGTGCTTCCTTCCTTGATACAGTGTTAAAACCAGGTGCTGTGATCTCTCACTTGATTTTTGTTTCTTACAAAGGTGCCTTATTATGTGGATAATTGTTCAGTTTGATGTTGCTGGGATCACTGGAGGGTTCTATATAGCCATCTTGCTCCACCTCCACCCTAAATATTTGTTATTAATCACTAAATATTTTTAATTTCCCAATAAAAATTTTAATCTATTCAAAAAATCATCTGATTTGTAATCGTCAATAAGTTCCTTATTTCAATGTGCTTATTTCCCCAGTTTTAAAATTTCATGTTACATATATGCTGCATTGTCCTTGTTCATCACGGTAAGAAATAATATGTATGGTAATAGGTACACAATGGCTGCCTCTTGGGTAATTGCCAGAAATAAATTATATAAACAGCTTTTACTATGGTTGCTTTATTTTTAACCCTCAGAAAATGGTAGCAGTCAGTGTGGCCCATGGGGATAAATGAAACAACATATGTAAAGCACCATGTATAATTCACAACACAGGATGAGTAAAAAAAAGTTGTAGTTTTGTTATCATTATTATTAAAAAGGATTTAAATTAATGGTATATTAGGTTGCATTTTAATATCCATTGAAAATAAAGAAAACAATTTAAATAATACTCTTCAGACTCATCTTAAGAACATGGGCATAAATTTTATTATTCATAGGGAAATAATATAGTTCTGACCTACTGATATGTCAGAAACATAATGTCAGAAAAGATTTGAGACCCCTTCTAGCCAGTGTCATTGGTGGTCAAAATTAGTCTTGGAATTGCCACAGTCACACTCTTTAAATGTGTAAACAGAATCCCTTCATATTGAGCAAAAATTTTTGAAACCAGAACAAATAAGGGAGATTTCTACTCTAAGCCCAAGTTTTACAGTCTGAGAAAGTTCAGATGACTTGCCCAAGTGAAACAGAACATTTATGAGATAAGAGGGAGTTCAATACTTCATTGAATAATTTTAATAATTGTAAATTTTATCCTAAAATTTTCCTAGACATTTGAAAATTTAGAGATGAGATGGAGCAACTAGAATAAAGTTCTTGATAAAAAATATCTGAGTTGAAGTAGTGAGTTTCATGGGAACATATAAAAAAGAAAAGTGGTAAGTTGCAAATATTTAGTGAAGCTTTATGGCTTACTTAATTTAAATACGTAGTAAAAGTCGGTATTTGCATTATTGGTCCGCATTACATTGTTATCTTTAATCTCTCTATAGCATTTGCTAAACATATAGTTTTTCAGTCTTCAGAGTATTGATAATGTACCAAAATATCTAAAAATTAATGAGATATAATTGTTATATAATTCACAGAGAAGTTAAAAGAAATGAGTAAATTTTGTGTGGAGGACTGACTTTAATATTTGTCTACTTTCTCAATCACATGAGAACATTAAGAGAGCTAACATGTATTTGGAGCTATGTACCAGACAGAGGGTTTAGTATATTTTGCTCTTGTCTCAGTTAGTCATGTACAATCCTTCAATTTTAGTATTGCTGTGTTCATTCATCTATAAACTGTTAAGTAATTGACATCCCTAGAATCATACAGTAGAAACAAGTATAAGTATTTTTCCAAAACCTAAAACTTTTATCATACTGTCTTTCTCAGCATTTATACACGTATGCACAAAGTGTATCTATTTGTTGTAATAATGTTGAATATAAATTCAGGACTTTAAATTCTAATGTATTCACAAGATCATCTTTCTCTAATCAAAAATTAGGAGGTATATAATCTACCTCCTACCTGGATAAAGATGTTTGAGATCAAGACCTACATTTGTAAATGCCGATCCAGATGCTGATCACAGATTGTGTTGGTTTTGTTTCATAAGGTCAGCTATTATTCTACTACAGTGATGCAATATTGTCAATGAAGACATGCACTAGAATCATATAATGCAAAAATAACCATTTTTCTTAGCATATATGCCATTTTAGAGAATATCAGTACAAATAGCAGTCTAGTAACAGTAAAATAATATTAGAATGGAAATAATCCTTCTTTCCTTTCTTCAATAAAGAAGAGATATGTTATAGCACCTTTAGGTCCAATTGCCACATCTTTCCTTGAGCTATTTTTTTAATGCCAGGCTACAAATTTTCACACATAGAAAATACAGAGATCCCATAAGGGAATTTGAGAAAAAAATGCATTTCTACCATATATAGTTAGTTGTGCATCATAAATGTGTCCTTTTCGTTTAGAGAAAAATAAGCTTAAATATTCTATGTACTCACTGCTTATCTCAAAGAAAGAATGCAGCATCTAAGCTCTTATATTCTTAAACTTACAGGAGAAAAATATATTCACAAAATACAAATGAATTATTGAATTCATATTGAGTTATTTTGATTTCTTAACTGGGAAAGATCTTTTCAATATATTCATCAAATTAAATGAAAATTCTCAACATTTGGAGAAACATTGCCAGGTGGGTAAACCTTTTTCTCTATATTTATGTTGCCCACACTGGAGATTTATTTGCAAATGTTTGTATGTTATGAAGAGCTAAGCTGCAATATTGCTTTGTTGATATAGATAAAGGTTTCACAAATGATTCTAGTAGGCAAGAGTGGAAATAAGAGAAGTTTTGAATAAGAATCACTTGATGGAGCAGGCACAGTGGCTCATGCCTGTAATCCTAGCACTGTGAGAGGCTGAGGCAGGAGGATCACAAGGTCATGTGATCGAAACTGTCCTGGCTAACATGGTGAAACCCTGTCTCTACTAAAAGTACAAAAAAATTAGCCAGGAGTGGTGGTGGGCACCTGTAGTCCCAGCTACTCGGGAGGCTGAGGTAGGAGAATGCCATGAACCTGGCAGGCGGGACTTGCAATGAACTGAGATGGAACCACTGCACTCCAGGCTGGGAGACAGGACAAGACTCCACTTCAAATAAAATAAAATAAAATAAAATAAAACAAATAAAAAAAGAATCACTTGATGATCAGCTTGCCCTACATTTGTGGCCTTAAGAAAGTTATGCACGTTAAAATATGCTTCTGAAGCCTTAAATGGCACCTAGTCTCCTGTTCACAAAAGTTGTCAATTGGCAAAATGCAGTAAAAATAACTCATTTCCCCTGAATCCTAAAGGTGACTTTTGGAAAACATAAATGTATTTAACTCATTTTCAACACTACAGATATAAAGCATTTTCAGGTATTACTATCTACATTGGCTTGTTTCAATGTAAGTTTTATCCAAAAGCAGCACAAGCACATATAAATAGCTTTCAGTAATTTTAGCAAATGTTTGACATTTTAAAAGATATGCTTTACTAAACTATGCAGGCATGTTTTAACAGTACATTCTAAAACTACTATAATTATGAGGTTTATGGAATTCTAATGTAAATCATGCTTGGCAGCCTCTTATTTTTTAAGAAAAAAAAATGTATTCCTGAGTAAAATGTACATTAAATGAAACAGATTTTTTTAATGCTGCCATGTAAGCTACATATTTGATCAGTAAATGTTATGTTCAATATTTGTAACTAGATACAATTATCAAAAGTAATTGTGAAGTTAAAAACTTTTAAATAGTGTGGCCAGTTTTCAAATCTTCCAGACTAAAAGTAACTTGCCAAAATTCTAGCAAATAGTAAACTTCTTATTTCCTGAACTTCTGATTATCCAAAGAATAAGTGTAGGGGCTGATCAGACCCAATACCAGGCCGTGGGGGCTACAAAGTCCGGCAGAGTCAAAGGAATGAGAAAAGACAAGAGAGAAAGTGGGACCAGGGGGCCAATGATAGTATGGAGGCTGCGAAGGCCCCAGCTCTGGGACCCCACGCTATTTGTTGGTGATCAAACCAAGAAACAGGTGGGGAAGATGTGGGGGTTGAAAGGAAGCAGTGGGCCGGGCGTGATGGCTCAAGCCTGTAATCCCAGCACTTTGGAAGGCCGAGACGGGTGGATCATGAGGTCAGGAGATCGAGACCATCCTGGCTAACACGGTGAAACCCCGTCTCTACTAAAAAATACAAAAAAAAAAAAAAAACTAGCCGGGCGAGGTGGCGGGCGCCTGTAGTCCCAGCTACTCGGGAGGCTGAGGCAGGAGAATGGTGGGAACCCGGGAGGCGGAGCTTGCAGTGAGCTGAGATCCGGCCACTGCACTCCAGCCTGGGCGACAGAGCGAGACTCTGTAACAACAACAACAAAAAAAAAAAAAAAAAAAAAGAAAGGAAGCAGTGTATCAAGTGAAGGAGCTACAGCTGTGACAGTTTAGCACTTTCTTTGAAACATATGGCTACTTGAGATAATGGGAGTGCTAGAAGTGAGGAGCCAGCAAATCTGGACACTTTCCAAAGGACAGGAGGGGTTTTAGACCCTGGACCCCAGACATGTTACAAGACTCTTTTACATTATGCCAGACAGGCAAGGCCTGCCTCAGCTTCTCTCCCAACACTCAGCTTTTCTCCCAACAAGAAGTTAGATGGATAGTTAGAGATTTGATCCTATTTGCATCATATATCAAGTCTGTCTAGTATAAGCGAGTTTGTGCCATAGAATTCACATTTATGGATCTGTTTAGTACTGGAAGGTGTAAGTTAAGAATGAGAAGACCAAGTTAGTGGAGACGTAATCAGACACTTTAGAGATACATTACCAGATGTCATGGTCTAAAAGAAACATTGCTAAGAAACATAAAAAGGCAATGCTTTGGCTTTTGACTCACTGTTTTAAAAACTTCTAAAGTTATTTTCTTTTTTTACTCCCAGTCTGTATCTGAAGCAAATACTTTATTTCAGAAAAATATTTCACTGCTCACTAAATAATCCTGGCCTCTGCCTAATAATGTAGAACAAAGTCTGGTGTTTTTAGAAACAAAGAATTTGGTTTTTCATGGCCCTGAAATTGATCAAGGTGTGAAAATAATTCAGACCAACATGATCAAGAGACATGGTGAATTAAAGAGAACTGTAGTCCAATAATTTCATTGAGAATTGTATGTCAGAATACTTGTATTGCCTAGTTAAGGAACTGTATGCTCTAAATTCAATATTATATTCGAAGTTAAAGCTAGGTAAGTTATAGTCAGATGACTGTGGAATCAAAGCAAAGCCAGCTTCAGTGATCATAACAGAATTTTCATTAATTTATGGTAGGGCGATGGACCCATCTCACAAGAGAGCATCAACCAGTCTGATTATCCTGTCTTTGGGTCAGAGCTAATGACATTCACAAATTCCAACTTAAGTGCCTCCCCTACCCATTCATTTTTGTTCCAGACTTAAACTGCTTTCTTCAGAAAATGTAATAATGTCTAGAAGTTAAATACAAATAATGCTGATTTTATTTTTGTGTGTGTCTGTCAGCCATAATAATTTCTCACAATTTCACCCTGGAAAACATTATCAGAAGTAAAAATGGTCGGATGTCCACAGACACTTATTTTAATGTAATCTTTTGGAATAAGTGGAGAAAGCAGTGTGCAACAGAAAAGAAAGTGCTAAGTAGAGCTCAGATGAAATAATATTACTCTTTAAAATTAAGTTACAGTGTATCTATACTATTAATAAATAAATGCAGCCTAAAACATAAAACATTAATTGGATAAACATTATGTGACTGATAAAATATTTGTATACTTGCTTACATCATGTTAAAAATAAGCTTCAACTATATTATTGCAATCATATAAACTATGTTTATAAGCACAATATCAGAAGAAAAGAATCTATTTTAACAATTATTAACTTTAAATAGTTGAAATTATGTTGCCTGTGTTACTTTACTTTTCTGTATTACTTTTTAACATTTTCAATATATTTACTTAATGAGAAATTAACTTTAAATAATTTCTGAGCATTATTTTACTTCAGATTTTGTATTTGTTTATAAAAGACTAAACTAACAACCCACATATGTGTCATGCAGTTTTATTCGTGTAAATATCTACTTAATTTTTACATGTGGATTTTCACTGTATGCTAACTAAATTGGGTAGGCTTATTCTATGAGAAACGAACTAAAAATAAAAACAATACACTGTTTGATGAGTAGTATTTTCCTTTTCAGATTCTTACACTATTTAGTGCCATCTTAATAAATGTATTCATATAAACAATTCAACTAAATATGAGACTATAATGTTTACTTTTTGAGCAAGGTTTGATAAAATAGGGAGCTGATATTCAGACCTAATTTGTTTTGTTTACCTTACAAATAATAAAAAGAGAATAATAGAATGCCCTAAGACAATTGCAGTGTACAAGGACAAAAGGGTAGCTAACAATACAGTATAATTTTTTTTTCTAAAAGCTTTTTTCAAGCCCCTGTTGAGCTTTGAAAAAAGCATCCATAAAGCATTGCATATGAGCTGGTATTCATGAACAATTTCTGTGTCCATATGCCTAACATTTTCAGAAAATGGCACTGTTTGAAAATTATCTTGAGTATAAAATGTCATACATATTAATTGTATGCTGTTACTAAGGCTTCAAATATAGGAGCAGTTAATTATTACATTTAACTTATTTGGGCCATTATTTATGAAGGCAACCTAATTTGCATACATATATAATTTTATAAATAATTTTAATAATAATCACTAAACCAAACAAAGCAGTAACTGTATGGTTACACAACAAGGTAATCTGCTAATATATGTGCAAGGAAAAGGAAAAGACTAGAGATCAATGATGAGTTTTTTTTAAAATAACAGATCAAAAGGATTTTTGGCAGAAACTCATGTGAATAGAAATGTAGTTTTCAATACCTTAAGACTTTATTATGGTTTATACTTAGGCAGAATATATTTATAATCAATTGTATCTAAGAATAATAAAGTTTATGAAATATTGAGAATATGAGAAAGTATCTCTTGCATTATTATACCATTTCTATCAATATTTTCCTTAGGGCTAATTCCAACTCAAGACAACTTTTTAAATCCTAGGAGAAAAAAATAGCATATCTAGAGTGAAGAGGATGCAACATTAACTACTAGCAGAAAATAATAAGTATCTCTACAATTAAGAAGGGAGAAAATTGTAGATATCAAAAGAAGAGAAACAAAGGTAAAGAAAAAAGTACACATGAATTTCACCAATTTTTAAATAGGTTAGGAATTGTCCATCTCTACCCATTGAGTGGAAAAAATTTATCTACTCCTTAAAGTCAGTTAACCTTTTAATGATAGAATGATTTTATTTAGTGATATGCTTTGATATTTTCTCTTTGTAATTTGTGTATCTACTAGTTTTTTTTTCTTTATAGTTATTATAAGGTTTATATAACACATCTTAAAGTTATACATTTCTAATTTAAATTAATAATTTCAATCAAATACAAAACTATTTACTCTGACTTCTCTCCACACACACACACTTGATAATAATGTCATACTTTACATCTTTCATTATTGTGTGTTCATTAACAAATTAGTATAGGTATAATTATTTTTAGCACTTTTGTCTTTTAGCTATTATACTTTTATAAAGTTAAAAATGACTTACACATCACCAGTACAATATTAGAGTATTCTGAGTTAGACTATATGTTTACCTTTGCCAGTGAATTTTGTGCTTTTCTATGTTTTCATGTCATTACTTAGCATCCTTTTGTTTTAAATGGAATTCCCTTTAGCATTTTCTTTTTGTAAGACAGATCTCCTGGTTATGAACTCCTTAAGTTTTTGCTTGTAAGTGAATGTTTTTATATCTCCTTTACTCTGAAGAATAGTTTTGCAGGGTATAGTATATGTACTTGGCAGGTTTTTGTTTTCCTTTTTTGTTTTATTTTAGCACTTTGAATATATCCTCCTACTTTTGCCTGGTTTGCAAGGTTTCTGTTGAGAAGTCTGCTGATAACCTTACAAAACTTCTTTTATATGTGGCAAATTTCTTTTCTTTTGCTACTCTCAAGATTCTTTGTCTTTGACTTTTTACAGTTTGAATGTAGTGTGCCTTGGATTATTCATATTTGGATTTGTCTTTCTTGGGAACTTTCGATCTTTGTAAATGTGGATAGCCACATCCCCTTCAAGATTTTAGAATTTTCCAGCCAGTATTTCTTTAAATAAGTTTTGTTCATTTTCTTATCTTTTCATCTTCCAGGAATCCCAAAATTCAAATATTTGTGTAAGTAATACTGTCACATAGGATACTTATGTTTTGCTCACACTTTTTCAAATACTCTTATCTTTTTGCTCTTCTTTATTTATTTATTTATTTTTTAGTTTTAGTTCTGGGATGCACATTCAGGATGTGCAGGTTTGTTACATAGGTAGACTTGTGCCATAGTGGTTTGCTGCACCTATCAACCCGTTGCCGAGGTATGAAGCCCAGCTTGCATTGACTGTTTTTCCTAATACTCTCCCTCCTCCCACTCTACTCCCAACAGGCCCCAGTGTGTGATTTTGCTCTCCCTGTGTCCATGTGATCTCATCGTTCAGCTCCTACTTGTAAGTGAGAATATGTGGTGTTTGGTTTTCTGTTCTTGCATTAGTTTGCTGCAGATAATGTCTTCCAGCTCCATCCATTGTCTCTGCTAAGGACATGATCTCATTCCTTTTTATGGCCGAATAGTGTTCATGTTTTATATTTACTACATTTTCTTTATCAAGTCTATCATTGACGGGGATTTGAGGTGATTCCAAGTCCTTGCTATTGTGTATAGTGCTTCAGTGAACATATGTGTGAATGGATCTCTGTAATAGAATGATTTATACTCCTTTGCTAGGTCAAATGTTATTTCTGGTTGTAGATGTTTGAGTGATCACCATACTGTCTTCCACAGTGGTTGAACTAATTTACATTGCCACCAACAGTGTAAAAGCATTCCTGTTTCTAATCAACCTCACCAGCATCTGTTGTTTCTTGACTTTTTTTATTTTTTTTATTTTTTATTATACTTTAAGTTCTAGGGTACATGTGGATAACGTGCAGGTTTGTTACATATGTATACCTGTGCCATGTTGGCGTGCTGTACCCTTCAACTCATCATTTACATCAGGTATAACTCCCAATGCAATCCCTCCCCCCTCCACCCTCCCCGTGATAGGCCTCAGTGTGTGATGTTCCCCTTCCCGAGTCCAAGTGATCTCATTGTTCAGTTCCCACCTATGAGTGAGAACATGTGGTGTTTGGTTTTCTGTTCTTGCGATAGTTTGCTGAGAATGATGGTTTCCAGCTGCATCCATGTCCCTTCTGACCTGCATGAGACTGTATATCATTGTGGTTTTGATTTACATGTCTGTAATGATCAGTGATGTTGATTTTTTTTCATATTTTTTTTGGCTGCATGAATATCTTCTTTGGAGAAGTGTCTCTTCATATCAATTGCCCACTTTATAATAGGGTTGTTTGTTTTTTTTTTTTTTTCTTGTAAATTTGTTTGAGTTCTTTGTGGATTCTGGATATTAGATCTTTGATAGGTGGATAGATTGCAAAAATTTTCTTCCTGTCTGTAGGTTGCCTGATCACTCTAATGGTAGTTTCTTTTGCTGTTCAGAAGCTCTTTAGTTTAGTTGGATGTCATTTGTCAATTTTGGCTTTTGTTGCAATTGCTTTTGACATTTTCATTACAAAATATTTGCCCCTACCTATGTCCTGAATGGTATTGCCTAGATTTTCTTCTAGGGTTTTTATAGTTTTGGGTTTTACATTTAAGTCTTTAATCCATGTTGAGTTAATTTTTGTATAACACATGAGGAAAAGGTCCAGTTTTCATTTTCTGCAAATGAATAGTCAGTTCTCCCAGCACCATTTATTAAATAGAGAATCCTTTCCCCACTGGTTGTTTTCATCAGATTTGTCAAAGATCAGATAGTTGTAGATGTGTGATCTTGTTTCTACGTTGTCTATTCTATTCCATTGGTCTATGTGTCTGTTTTGGTACCAGTATCATACTGTTTTATTTATTGTAGCCTTATAGTATAGTTGGAAGTCCAGTAGGGTGATATCTTCAGCTTTGTTCCTTTTACTTAGGATTGTCTTGGCTATACAACTCTTTCATGGTTCCATATGAATTTTAAAATACTTTTTCTTCTAATGCTGTGAAGAATGTCAGTGGTAGTTTAATGGGGAATAGCATGCAACCTATAAAATGGCCATCTTCACAATGTTGATGCTTCATTCCCGTGATGCGAGGTTGGCTCAACATAAAAATAGTTTTTTTTTTTTTTTTTTCTAATGCTGTGAAGAATGTCAATGGTAGTTTAATTGAGAACAGCATTCAACCTATAAAATACTTTTGGGAGTATGACCATCTTCACAATGTTGATTCTTCATTCCTATGATGCAAGGTTGGTTCTCTGCTTCGTATCTGTGAGCATAGAATGTTTTCCATTTGTTTATGTCCTTTCTGGTTTCCTTGAGCAGAGGTTTGTAGTTCTCCTTGAAGAGGTCCTTTGCTTCCTTTGTTAGCTATATTTCTGGTGTTTTATTCTCTTTGTAGCAATTATGAATAATAGTTCATTCATGATTTGGCTCTCTGTTTGCCTGCTTTTGGTGTATAGGAATGCCTGTGACTTCTGCACATCGATTTTGTATCCTGAGACTTTGCTGAATTTTTTTATTGGCTTAAGAGCTTTTGGGCAAGGCGATGAGGTTTTCTAGATATAAGAACATGTCAATTGCAAACAAAGACATTTTTACTTCCTGCTTTACTATTTGAATACTCTTTATTCTTTTCTCTTGCCTAATTGCCCTGGCCAGAACTTCCAATACTATGTTGAATAGGAGTGCTGAGAGAGGGATCCTTGTTTCATGCCTGTTTTCAAGGAGAATGCTTCCAGCTTTTTCTCATTCGGTATGATATTGACTGTGGGTTTGTCATAATGGCTCTTATTATTATGAGGCATGTTCCTTCAATACTTAGTTTGTTGAGAGTTTTAACATGAAGGGATGTTGAATTTTATCAATGGCCTTTTCCGCAATCTGCTGAGATAATAATGTGTTTTTTGCCTTTAGATCTGTTTATGTGATGGATTATGTTTATTGATTTGTGTATGTTGAACCAACCTTGCATCATGGGAATGAAGTCAATTTGATAGTACTGGATAACCTTTTTGATGTGCTACTGGATTCAGTTTGTCAGTATTTTATTGAGATTTTATGCATCTACATTCATCAGGGATACTGACATAAAGTTTGCATTGAGGTTCATCAAGGATATTGGCATGAAGTTTTCCTTTTTGTTGTATTTATGCCCTGTTTTGGTATTACAATGATGCTGGCCTCATAGAATGAGTTAGGGAGGAGTCCCTCCTTTTCAATTGTGTGGAATCGTTTCAGAAGATATGGTATCAGCTCCTCTTTGTATTTCTGGTAGAATTCAGCTGTAAATGTATCTAGTCTTGGGCCTTTTTTGGTTGATAGGCTATTTATTACTGCTTCAATTTCAAAACTTGTTATTGGTCTATTCAGGGATTCAACTTCTTCCTGAAAACACTTAACTGCTTCTAGAATTTCGACAAAGTTGGTTCTAACTGTTTCTGCTGTTTTCAGTGTTGTTTCTGGAAGAACAAGAGTTTGGATCTTCGTACTCCACCATTTTGCAGGCTTAAGAGTTAATTTTCAAGTGCAATCAATACTAATTGTTTATTTGCCAGCATCAGTTAAAATTGTCAGGGTCAACACTTTTTCTACCAGCTATAGCACTTTTCTTACCATGTTTTCATGGTCTACTAAATGATTGTCCACTTCTTTTCCAGACTTTACTAACAGTTTTTCTGCTATTTTTTGTGTATCTGTCCAAAGCCCAGGGCCAAAGAAAATTTCACCTATTTTAGGTTTTCCTTATAACAGCACCATAATTATGATACATTTTGGCATCTTATAGCATTTGCTGTATAACTTATAATCCTGAAACTTTGGGTCTTTAAGGAAATATTTGTTTAGTCACAATGCTGTAGGATGGCATCTTCTTGGGTTTGATACAGGTGGATTATTTATTGATTTTAACTGGGGTCCCTTAATTGTTTGTTGTCAACTGTCAGTCCTAGTGGGCCTCAAAAGAAGGAGTTAAAACATTTTTTTAATAATTTCTTTAAACTTATTTTGGTAAAGGCAGAATCTCAATATGTTGTCCAGGCTGGCCTCAAATTTCTATCCTCCAGAAATCCTCTCACCTCAGTCTCCATCCCAAAGCACTGGGATTAAACATATGAGCCACTGAATCTGTCCTTTATAATTTATCATTTCACAGGTTGCTTAAAGTTAGTCCTATAATTAGTGCATATTAAAAGGCAACAGTTAAAGACTGTGAACAGAATAAGAAAAAAATGAAGATTCAATGAAATACATTCACATAAAAGAATCCTTAAAATGTAGATGAAATTCTAGGCCAATCTCAAATGTGTATTTCCAGCCAAAGTTCTGAGGAACATAAGTTCCCAAACTTCATAAAACACTTAAGAAAATAAACTTTCATGAACAAAAGTCACTAGAAAAACAAACTGAAAAATAGCTTCGCGAATCTTCATGTATTGAAATCTTCAGATATAACATAAAAATAATATAATTAAATGAATAAAATGAATTATATATTAAAAACTACCCAATGTACTGTTTAAAGTAATATAATTTCTAGCAATTAAAACTTAAGATTTTAAATTGAAACCTATATAATACTCAAAAATAAGGGTTAACAACTGCATACACACTAAATGTATTAAGCACAAGTAAAGAGAGATTAACTGAACTGAAGTTTAACATTAAATAACAATAAGAGGATTGATACTCAGAAAAGGAGATGGAAAATATGAAAAATGTTAAGAGACATAAAAAACTGAGTAAGTTCTAATTTCAGACACAGAAGGAGAGAATGGAGAAAAGGATAATAAGTGGTTAGACAAAAAAATTAGACATTGAAAACCTAAAAATATTGCAAGATTGATGAACAATGCTAATCATTTAAATTAGAAAGCACAAAATCAGAGAGAGAGAGAGAGAGAGAGATATTCAGGAAGAGATATACATCTAAATACCTAGAGCAAAAAATGAAAAGAACAACACCAAAGTTAAAGTGAAAAGAAAGTAGAAGACCTAAAATGGGATAATAATTGAACTGACAAATGATGTCTCAAAAGAAATTAGAACACAGAAGATCTTGAAGCAGTATCTTCAAAATGTTGAAAAAAAAAACTACTATACCTAGTGAAAATATTTTTAAAGAATAACACTAAATAATGATATTTTCCAATAAGCATATATTGAGAGTAAACTAGCAATTATGGTAAAATACTCAATTCAAGAAGAAAGGAAATAATTCAAGAAGGAAGGTCAGAGATGCTGAAAAATATTACCAGTCTGAAACAAATAATAAAAGATAAGTTATAATTGATGACATTACAAACAAATAAAAATAATAACATGAGTGGGAAAAGAATGACCAAACTTAGCATTTTGGAATTAACATTACACTTTGTTAAATTATTAGTGTGCACTTTTATTTCCATTGTAAAATAATATAAATGGGATTTTATCTTAGTAATGGGAAAAAGCAGAGCAAAAAGAAACAGAACATGTGAGAAAAACAGTATCGAAAACCAATGGTAGATATGATCCAGATGTAACTGTCAGCATGAATTAAGTAAATTTATAAAACCCTTACATTATGAGACAAATGTTCTATTTAAATGATCAATTAAAAACATAATATTCTCTTGATGATACAGTAGCTTTGTATCATACTAAACTTCTCACTGAAAAGCATAAATGCTGAACAAGGTCAAATGACAGCAGCAAACAAAATTTTAAATTCATTGAAGGATAATAAGGCCAGCCAGGACTTGAGTGACCAAATTCTAGAGAAATGGCAGGATACTGCTGTGATGCCTATATTTACTTTAATCTTTCACTTGGCAATTGTGTCAAATTTTAGCACAGCAGAACCACTCCTGAACTTCTCAGTGATGCTGGTGTTTCTCTCACCAGACCTCCTTTATGGCTTTCTAACATGGTGTGTGCTCTGGGCCTGCCTTAGAACGTAATCATGTGGTGGGTTTTGGGTCTTAGTTATGATATCCATTCTGGTTCTTCCACATTCTTGTGTCCTTTACTCCAATCATTATCTGCTTCCAGAGAATTTCTGACACTTCGACCCTCCATAGTGTGGAGATCAATATTTTTTCTATGTTTCATGGAGTCATCCTGACAGCAAGTTTGGATTATTCCCTAAGATTATTGCTAGGTGTTAATTCATCAATCATGAGACAGTGCTCCAAATAATTTACTCTCACATTCAAGTAAAGTGGTAATTAAAGTTCTTTTATTTTTTTCTTTAATTGAGACAGTTTCTCACTCTGTCACCCAGGCATGAGTGCAATGGAAAAATCACAGCTCACTGCAGCCTGAAACTCCTGGGCTCAGGCGATCCTCCCACCTCAGCCTCCTAGGCAGCTGGGACTACAGACACAGGTCACCACGCCCTGCTAATTTTTCTATTCTTTTTGTAGATTGGGTTTCACCATGTTGCCCAGGCTCATCTTGAACTCCTGTGGTCAAGCAATCTACCCACTTTTTCCTTCAAAAGTGCTGGGATTACAGGTGTGTGCCACGGGGTTCAGCCAATTCTAGCTCTTAATAGAGAGTGATATCTTCTATGGCAGATTCAGAGTTTTTATTAAAATATAAAAACTTAAGAATTTAGGGTCATGAATCCAGATTTTTCCATTCATGTATCAGGGCCCCATTTGTTCCAATTAAAAACTCTGGTATTGGCATAGTAATCTGCTTTGGTTGTGATATAAACCTTCCTTGGAGCCTAACTTTTCTGATCTGTATTCGATTTCATACTTAACTTTCTCTGCCCTCCTCTTGAAAGACACAACAGGCTCACTGTATATTACCAATGAGAAAACCTGGCTTTCACAGTAGGCTTTCAGTTAACAGCTCGTCTCTCTTAGATTTGTATTATCTTTCCATAATGTGTCAATCTAATCTAGATTGGCAATAAAGCCCTGATTCCTTTGACTGCATTAACTTTCTATTGCTGTGTGACAACTTGATCTCATACTTAGCATATAGTTTAAAACAACAATTTTTTTTTCTTACAGCCTCTGTGGGTCAGGAATCCAGCTGTGGCTTAGCTTATTTCCCTTTTTAAGGTATTTCAGGGCTAGCAATCAAGATACAAGCTCCACTGCAATCTCAGCTGGAAGCTTGACTGGAACAGGATCTATTTCCCTGTTTGCATGGTTGCTAGTAGCATTCAGTTTCTTACAGATGTAGTACAGAGAGCTTCAAACATGTTTACTGTCTCTTGGAAGAAGGATGCCTTCAGTTCCTAGAGCTCACCTGCAGGCCTTGCTGTATGAGGTTTACCAATAGAGCCACTTGCTTCCTCACATCGCGAAAGTGAGAGACTCTAGCCATTTGACAGCTACAATCTTATGAAACAGATCACATTATTACATACATGTAATCATGTGCATATTCTCACTTTTGCCATATTCTATTAATTAGAAGGAAATGACAGGTCCCATCTACACTGAAAGAGAAGGGATAACACAAGGATGTGAACGATAGGATGTGAGGTTAATGGCAGTCCTCCCATAATCTTTTCACTTTGCATAGTTTATCTTTAATATATAATTTTTAAATATTTGATACATTGTACCAGATAGCACATTCCTTTCTATCAGTATAATAAAATATTCTAATTCACCACCTGTGAATATTTCAACAATAGTACTGCTACTTCATCTCAGGGACTATATGTGTTTCATTGACACCAGTGAGTGGGTCTTTGTTTCTAGCCAGATGGTGAGTGATCCCAATCCAAAGCCTCATATAATTGCCTGTGCTCTTAGACAACTCCTGGCACCTATTTATGATCTTTGCAGGAAAGGGTTTCTGATTCAGAGATTAGAGTGCAGAATGTTTTCCAATGAGCAGAAGGAAGAAAGAAGTCAGACTGGCTACTGGAAGAAATGAAGTTGAAACGCAATTCTGACAGTCTCAGCCACTGCACAGGCAGAGCTGGAGCTTAAATGACCCATCTGAGATTTCCCATATTCTGCTAGAAATACTGACTCTCTAACACAACCACATTCAATTATTGGCTATGGACATCTCTGGAATGGTATGAGTTGAGGTGATAAAACTTCCTGAACCTAAGTTAATCCCTCCTGATACTGAAAACTTAGATTGTCTGCTTTCTGCTGAAAGCATTCCAAGTAACTGTAACAACAATTTCTTCCTTGAAAGAAAATTTGGGTCTAAATTCCCCACCTGCTTCCTGTTCAGAATGAAGAAAGTATTTCTACTAAATATTGGGTATATTGGCTTCTGACAACTCTACAAGTGAATCCCTCTTCAGGAATTGTTCTAGCCTAAAGACAACTGCCATTCTCAAGTTTATGACCTCTCCCTGAGGGCAGCCTGTAACAAATATCTGATCTATGTTACTTAAGGAAAGAAAAAGATGGTCCCATCACCTCAAGTGGGATAACTTTGTGAATCCATTCCAGTTCCAAATTTCCCTGTGAGATTGCCTGAGGTCTCTGTTGCCACTGTGTTGCAGGAATCAGGAGGATGAGAGAAACCTCAGGGTAAAGTGGGAGGATCTTTATTGAGTGCACTCAGGCCCAGTAGACATAACATCCAAAAAACTGGGCCCAGAAAAAAGACAGCACTTGACATTTATACACACTTTAAAAAGGGGGTGGACTAGCTTAAGTCAGGCTTACAGTGGCGTGAAGTGAAAGCAAGGATAAAGAGGCAGAACAAAGGCAGTTAATCAAATTGTGACAGGTGCATAACCCAGAATTACATGTGACTGTTGCCAAGCAACCCAGGTGGCCATTATCTAGGTTTTGCCTAGGCACAGACTTATCCCATAACCTTCACTATGGTGCCCAGGTGGCCATATCTCAGGCCTGCTCAGATGGTTTATGACCTTCACTCCACTGCTTAGATTGAACACAATACTTGAAGTCACTAGTTACAGAGAACAGGAATCTATAAACTCATGCCATAAGAGAAAAGAAAATTTGTTTTTCTCCTCTCTATGTTGAGGGAATGCTGGGAGAGTGTCCAGAGCACATTCATGTCCTGGCGTCTTATATAGTATTATCAAGACTTTTCCTGGGTCTGGGCTGTGCCTGTTGCTGCCTCTGGGACAAGTCAGCCTAATACAGGAAAGCTTATTTCTCTTTTTAATTTTATTTATCTTTCTTTCTTTAATTTCCCACCTCAACTGAATCACAGTCCAACCGCTCCCTCTTTTCATTTCCTCATAGGTGTTATTCCTAAAAGAACACCATCCAAAAAACTCTACATACAGATAGTAGAGTCTCAGTGCCTGTTTCCAGGGAGCCTGACTTGATATACTTGTTTTCTTATAACTTTCCAATTTTCTGTGATTTCTCAGAGATTACATATAAGCCATGGTTCTGTTACATGATTTAACACTATCCATCTTGGCATTTTTTTTTCCCTTTCCATAATGCCAACATATTCTGGGATTCCTTCCTCCTGACTGGTACTTCCTCTTTGTCTATCTTATGGACTCTTCTGTAGTTGACTAATTGCTAATTTTGACATATTGTGGGGTTCAATCTTTACCTCTCTTCTCTCTTCTATGTTCTCTTTCTTTATAGATAATGCATGTATTGTGGATTTCTGAGTTCTCCATATACAAACATCCTTTCTCAGCATAGACCCCTATATCCAACAGTTATTGACAATCCTATTTGTATGTCTGATAGGTATTCTGAACTCAACATGTACAACACACACTATGTGGTTTTCTCACCACTGTCAGGCTTCAGTAAAACTGTTTTACTGACAATATTCTCTATCTCAATAAATGGTATCACTGTGTCTCCAGTTTCTTACTCCAAAGTCAAGTATGCCATCCTTGATTCCTCCTCTCTCCTTTGTTCTCTAAATCCAATTCATTAGGAAGAACTGTTAGACCTGTCTTCAAAATGCAACCAAATCATAATAATTCTCATATCCACCTTCATCCTTGTTCCAGAAGCATGGACTGAGATTCAAATTGTGTTGCATCCATCCAGTCATTCACACCAAAAATCTATTCCTTACAACAGAACCAATTTGATATTTTTAGGAGATAAATTATATCTGTCACTCTCATGCTTAACACTTCAATTACTTCCTCTTTGCCTTTGAATAAAATCCACATTTTTATAATGGCTTACATGGTCCTAAATTATCTACACTCTGTTGGACTCAGCAACCTTGACTCTTTCTTTTAAGTCTGACTGTGTTTCAGCTTTTCCAACCTTTTTTATATTCCATAAAAATACAAGTTTGTATTCAACTTGAAGCCTGTGCAGAGACTGATAACAATATCTCTGTATCCATCTTTTCCTTCTTCCTTTCTGTAATATCACCAACTGAATTGTTTCTGGTAACATGCCTGGAAACTGCAAACTATATTCCTGGCCTCTTTATTGAATTTTGATCAAATCCAGACCAGTGTCATGTGAACAGAGATAATACATATGACTTTCATTCTGTCATTTCCATAAAGACTGCTCTTCTGTTCTCTCTCTTTTACCCTTTACCCTAGCTATGAAATGGTGAAAACTGGAACAACACTGGGGGCCTAGTACTGAGAATGACAGAGCCACACAGCAAGGTCTGTACTACAAATCCTGGAGGTGAGCTAGAAACAAACTTTTTTTTTTTTTTTTTTTTTTTTTTTTGAGACGGAGTCTCGCTCTGTCGCCCAGGCTGGAGTGCAGTGGCCGGATCTCTGCTCACTGCAAGCTCCGCCTCCCGGGTTCACGCCATTCTCCTGCCTCAGCCTCCGGAGTAGCTGGGACTACAGGCGCCCGCCATCTCGCCCGGCTAGTTTTTTGTATTTTTTTTTTTTAGTAGAGACGGGGTTTCACCATGTTAGCCAGGATGGTCTCGATCTCCTGACCTCGTGATCCGCCCGTCTCGGCCTCCCAAAGTACTGGGATTACAGGCTTGAGCCACCGCGCCCGGCCGCTAGAAACAAACTTCTATCTTATTTAAGCCACTGTGCTAGGGATTTCTTTACCTAGAATGCTATTTCCCCAAATTGTTGCATGACTCTATCGTTTTTATCACTTACTTCTCTAATCAAATGTCCCCCTAAATGAGACTTCTTCTTTCCTCCACCCATTCTAAGAAGCTCTCTATAATTTCATCACTAAGTGAAATTATCTGGTTATTTAGTTTTACTTTATTTTGCTAGTTAATTAGAGGAGAAACAAGTCTTCCTTATTTACCACTGTTAGCTTAGCAGTTTCAGACACATAGTATACACTCTGATATGGTTTGGCTGTGTCCCCACCCAAATCTCATCTTGAAACACAATGTATTGTGGGAGGGACTTGGTGGGAGGTATTTGAATCTTAGGGGCAGTTCTTTCCAACGCTGTTTTCATAATAGTGAATAAATCTCACGATATATAATGGTTTTCAAAAAAGGAGTTCTCCTGCACAAGCTCTCTTCTCTTGCCTGCTGGCTGACATGTGAGGTGTGCCTTTCAGTTTCTGCCATGAGTGTGAGGCCTCCCCAGCCACGTGGAACTGTAGGTCCAGTAAACCTCTTTCTTTTGTAAATTGGCCAGCCTCGGATATGTCTTTATCAGTAGTGTGAAACTAGTACAGTAGATTTGTACTGGGAGTAAGGTGCTGCTGAAAAGATACCTGAAAATATGGAAGCGACTTTGGAGCTGGGTAACAGGCAGAGGTTGGACCAGTTTGGAGGGCTCAGGAGAAGACAGGAAAATGGAAAAGTTAGAAGTTCCCTAGAGACTTGCTGAATGGCTTTGACCAAAATGCTGATTATGATATGGACAATAAAGTCCAGGCTGAGTTGGTCTCAGATGGAGATGAGGAACCTGATGAAAACTGAAGCAAAGGTGACTCTTGTTATTTTTAGCAAAGAGACTCGTGGCATTTTGCCCCTGCCCTGGAGATTTGTGGAAATGTGAACTTGAGAAAGATAATTTAGGGTATCTGGCAGAAGAAATTTCTAGGCAGCAAAGCATTTAAAAGGTGACTTGTGTGCTATTAAAGGCATTCAGTTTTATAAGAGAAGCAGAGCATAAAAGTTCAGAGAATTTGCAGCCTGACAATGTGATAGGAAAGAAAACCCCATTTTCTGAGGAGAAATTCAAGCCGGCTGCAGAAATTTGCATAAGTAACAAGAAGTTAAATGTTAATCCCCAAGACAATGGGAAAAATGTCTCCAGGCCATGTTGGAGGTCTTCAAGGCAGCCCCTCCTATCACAGGCCTGGAGGCCTAGGAGAAAAAAATTGTTTGGTGGGTCGGGCTCAGGGTCCCTATGCTGTGTGCAGCCTAGGGACTTGGTGTCCTACGTCCCATCTGCTCCAGCTGTGGCTGAAATGGGCCAACATAGGGCTTAGGCCATGGCTTCAAAGGGTGCAAGCCTCAAGTCTTGACAGCTTCCACATGGTGTTGAGCCTGACAGTGCACAGAAGTTAAGAACTGGGGTTTGCAAACCGCTGCCTAGATTTCAGAGAATGATGGAAATGCCTGAATGTCCAGGCAGAAGCTTGCTGCAGAGGTGGGACTCTCATGGAGAATCTCTGCTAGGGCAGTGCAGAAGAGAAATGAGAGGTTGGAGCCCCCACACAGAGTCCCTACTGGGGTACTGCTTAGTGGAGCTATGAGAAGAGGGCCACCGTCCTCCAGACCCCAGAATGATGGACCCACCAACATCTTGCATAATTCTCCTGGAAAAGCCACAGACACTCAACACCAACCTGTGAAAGCAGCCAGGATGGAGGCTGTAACTTGCGGACCCACAGGAGTGGAGCTACTAAAGACAATGGGAACTCACCTTTTGTATCAGCTTGACCTGGATGGGGTCAAAAGAGATCATTTTGGAGCTTTAAGATTTGACTGCCTCACTGGAATTTAGACTTGCCTGGGGACTGTAACCCATTTTTTTTTTTTTTTGCCCAATGCCTGTATTCACATTGTATCTAGGAATTAACTCACTTATTTTTGATTTTACAGGCTCTTAGGCAGAAGAGAATTGACTTGTCTCAAATGAAACTGTGGATTGTGGACTTTTGAGCAAACATTGAAATGAGTTAAGACTTTGGGGGACTGTTGAGAAGGCATGATTGGTTTTGAAATGTGAGTACATGATACTTGGGAGGGATCAGGGGCGGAATGATATGGTTTGGCTGTGTCTCCACCCAAATCTCATCTTGAATCACCATGTATTGTGGGAGGGACTCAGTGGAAGGTAGCTGAATCATGGGTCAGGTCTTTCTCATGTTGTTCTCATGATACTGAATAAGTCTCATGAGATCTGATGGTTTTAAAAAGGGAAGCTTCCCTGCACAAGCCCCCTTCTCTTGTCTGGTGCCATGTGAGACATGCCTTTCATCTTCTGCCATGATTGTGAGGCCTCTGCAGCCATGTGGAATTATAAGTCCAGTAAACCTCTTTCTGTTGTAAATTGCTCAGTCTCGGATATGTCTTTATCAGCAGTGTGAAAACAAACTGATATATATGCATTACATTTTTTTGAATGTGGTTAGACAGTAACTGTCTTTCATTTGATTATTTTCCTATTTAAACTAAGTAAATTATATAGTGATTTAAGTAGTAAATTATGTTTGAATTATTTTTCCTTGCTTAATAGCAAAGGATATCAAATTTTCTTAGAATTAGTATGATTTGTGCTGCACATATATCACTGGAAATACTTAAATATATGAGCACTAATAGAATAGATGGAAAATAGACAAACAAAAATCACTTGCATGGGAGTTTGCCATTTGTTTTTAAGTGGACGAATAAATTTTCCTAATATCTGTTGCAATTATTATATGTAGTTTATAAAGGATTAGCTATTCTAGATAACAATGGAAAATATTGCTGGTGATAACTTCTCTATGAGAAGGATCCCAATTTTAACTAGGGCTCTATTTTTTTTTTCTTGGATCTTTATAAAGAAGTTCTTTATTCTGCCATAGTTAGCAGAATCAAATGTTCCTCTATTTACCAACATACAAAAAAAAAAAAAAAAAAAGAACAAACAAACAAACAAAAAACATTCCTAGCAGAGAACATTGATAATGGCAAAAATAATACAGGCATAAAACCAAGACAAATGCCAGTGCCTCGATAGAGAAATAAATAGAAAGCTACAGTAGCCCAAGTTCAGTCCTATTATCTAATAAATTGTTCAGTAAATATTTTTCCAGAGGATAATGGAGAAATTAAAAGTCCTTTAGAAATCAATGTTACCTAAATAATGCCTTCAGCAAGAACATAAGCAAAGAATATTTCTCCAATCATATTTTTGTAAAAGTAATTCTGGAAAATGAGTCATTCTTTTTCATATTCTATGTTATAAAGAAAACATCAGAAATCAAAGGGAGAAAAATATACACAAGAAAATAACAGAAACTAAGGGTTATTATAATTTCCTTAGTGAAGAGAAAGCTGAGTTGTCTCAGTTGTACGTTACAATTTTTGTACCTCTTTCCTTCTGTCTCTCTCTCTGGGTGTGTGTGTGTGTGTGTGTGTGTGTGTGTGTGTATACACACAGACATAACCCAAATAAACATTTGGATACATATCCAAACTGCTATATACAAAATATGTTATGAATATTCTGTTCAAACATATACAAGTAAATTTGTATAGACTTATTTACATATACATGTAATTATGTATACATACTGTAAAAAGTTTGAGGGAGCTGGGGCCTGAGGCGGGGAAAAGAGGTAACCACCAGGTGGCAGTATCACAAGCAAGCCTCATTGGGTGCTACTCTGACATTGCTGGCAGGGGAAGTTACTCACAGCAGAAGTTGGTAAAGAGGCTGCTCAGTGGAGAAGGAGGGCAAAGGAGCTCCAGGGCAGAGAGACATTAGAGAGGGGACTTAAGTGTCTAAATGATACAGTTCAGCAGCATGGCAGGAGTCCCTGAGTCAAAGAGCTCTGAAGGACAGTTGTGGCTTGGAGTTTTAATGGCCTCAGTGCTAAAAATAGCTAGCTAGCAGATTTGGTGTGCAGTTCCATGTTTTATGCAAAGCATAAATGGCTAAACATCTGCTCCCTTTGGCTATTTTAAAAATAATTGGGTATGTTCAATTTTTTGAGTTTGGTGCCGTAGGCTTGTGTGCTAATGAATCTCGGCCTGCAGTTTAGCAGTATAGGGCCCAATATACACAGCCCATCTCTTTGGATCAATTATAGAACAAGTACATACTTCTTTCTTTCTTTCTTTCTTTCTTTCTTTCTTTCTTTCTTTCTTTCTTTCTTTCTTTCTTTCTTTCTTTCTTTCTTTCCTCTTTCTTCTTCTTCTTCTTCTTCTTCTTTTTCTTCTTCTTCTTCTTCCTTTCTTTCTTTCCTTCCTTCCTTCCTCTCTCTCTCTCTCTTCTTTCTTTCTTTTTTCTTTCTTTTTCTTTCTTTCTTTCTTTCTTTCTTTCTTTCTTTCTTTCTTTCTTTCTTTCTTTCTTTCTTCTTTCTTTCTTTCTTCTTTCTTTCTTTCTTTCTCCTCCTCCTCCTCCTCCTTCTTCTTCTTCCTTTCTTTCTTTCTTTCCTTCCTTCCTTCCCTCCCTTCCTCTCTCCCTTTCTTTTTTCTTTCTTTCTTTTTTCTTTTTCTTTCTTTTCTTTCTTTGTTTCTTTTTTTCTTTTTTCTTTCTCTCCTTCTTTCTTTTCTTTCTTTCTTTCTTTCTTTCTTTCTTTCTTTCTTTCTTTCTTTCTTTCTTTCTTTCTTTCTTTCTTTCTTTCTTTCTTTCTTTTCTTTTCTTTCTTTCCTCTCTCTCTATCTTCTTTCCTCCTTTCTTCCTTTTGTTTGTTCTCTCTCTCTCATCTGTCTAAGTCTTATTACAGTGTGGCATCAGATATTCTAAACAATTTTTTGTTGTATCCATAGGTTCATAATTTTTAAAAAAGCTCTCTAGTTATTTTTATGCTGAGATGTTTGTCCTAAATAGACTTTGTGTTAACCCTTACACACTGCTTCTATTATAGACATATAACTGCATAAAAATGTTTTGAAAATTTATTTGCCAATTATATTATGTGTGAAATGCCTAAGTCCTTTAAACTTATGATTCTAGTTTTAATGCTTTTCTACAAGACATTGTTAAGAAAGTTAAAATTAAGAAAAGATTTATTTTCAAGGCATCTAATCTTACAGCTCTTCATAATAACAGAACTTGAAAACAAGTAGTATTTCCAACAAGGATATGGTTAAATAAATAGTATAAATAATACTTTGTGAAATTAATTATCATTAAAATAATAGAAAATTCTTCCTTTATATTGTAAATTTCATGAGATCAATAACTTTTTTGTTTTGTTCACTGTTCTACAAGTTCTAGAAAATTTCCTCGTGTAGAGCTCCAGTAAAAATTTATTGACTGATGGAGTGTTCTCAACTATATAAACTGCATAGAAAAAGAAGCCTACAAAAATATTGTAAAACACTAATAGAGATTACATAGGATTGAAGGGGTTATATTTTTATTTTGTGATTGGATTTTATAATTTTTTTGATATATCAACTTTTACAGATTCAAACTTCTCCAATAATTACATTTAAAGTAAACCAGAGGTATTAAACCACGGTTAGTAAATTTTTTTCTATAAATTACCAGGACTTGATTTGTCCCAGCCTAACCCTGGTTTCTTACTCTCTTCTACAGGTATTGACACCAGTTCACTCCTTTGATAAGCCTACTTGTAAAATAAGGTCTATCTTGGAGTCTGGTTTCCAGAAAACCCAAGCAACATTTATTAATTATATCTCACACTAGATTAAACCTCTGCAACAGTGGGGACCATTTCTGTTTTCTGTAGCAGTATGTAATCAGTTCCAGCACAGTAAGTAGTAGTTGGCAGGATCTCAATTAATATAACTTCGTATTATGTAACTATTAAAATGAGTTATAGAATAGATACTGATATATGTTAGTAATTTAAAAAATAAGTAAAAAGAATGTTACAAAATTAATAATATAAATCAATTATGTAAAATAGGTATATATACACAACATACAAATGAATAGGAAACTGTTTAACATCTCTAATTGTGGATTAATAATTTTCTTTGACTTTTTGATTATCTATAATAAATGTTTTTACAATTACAATTCCTACAATTGAGCCGTTACAATTTCTAAAATTAAGTTATTAAATAAATGGTTGTTGAAGACCTCTATGTGGTAGTTTTAAACATTAGGTATATAGAAGCAAGGAAAACTAATGACAGTTGGGATAGAGTGTGACTGAAGGGTTCATGACTCACGTGTCCGCTATTTGGTCTGAAATGATGAGTGAGTAGAGAGTTGGTCCGACATCAATGTTTTTCTCCACCTAGCTTCTTCGTGTAACTACCTTGCTCTTTCTCGCAGAGCAGAAGTCTCCAAATATTAAAGCATTTTATATGGTGACTGGCTTCCTCAGTGTGCACATACCAAAAGACTCAGATAGAAGCTGCTGAGTTTATTATGATCTAGCCTCAAAAGTCCTCCAGCATCACATCTGTTCTATTTTATTCATCAAAATATGCACAGATAAAGGGAGGGCATGAATGAACTCCATCTTTCAGTGAGGATAGATTTAACATACAGGAGGGAAAGAATGGATGGCTCTTATCTTGAAAACAAGAGAATATATAATCCTTCAATCTGTATTTTAGGTGTGTATCTGGTTTGTATCTGATCCAGCTTTAAGATCTACTTATTTTGATAGATGAGTTACTTAATACACATATACCTAAATTAGATATGTTTGAACTTAGTTTTCCCATAGTCTTTGTAATGTTTCCTTTATAATATCTTAGATATAGAGTATTATCTATAGAGGTTTTGAAGGTTAATATTTGTTGCCTTTTTATAATTTGGAAGGTTTGAATTTGTTTTACTTGTAGTAGTGTTTGCCTTTAAGACAATTTATTTAAAAACATACGTTTAAAACATACATTTATTCTTGATTCAGCAACTTAAGTAAATGCCTAATGACTCCCTGTACTGAGTAGAAAAATTAGTACAAACTTTTTTTTCCTTCTCTATGACCCCTCTGCTGATAGATTCTCAATTCAAGTTGATTGCTTTGATACTTTGATATCTTTACTTCATTTAGTTTCTATTTAAATAACGCATGTAGATCATTATTAGTTATGTTAGTTATTAGTTATGTTAGCAGCTTTCCCTAATTATAAATATTTATACCATTAAAATTTTACAATTAAAATCACCCCCAATATTTACTCTTATTTTTCTTTTAAAACAGATTTCAAATTTCTGCCCTTTTAGGTAAAATTCTGTTTTCAGCTAATGATTGGCTGAAGCTCAAAGAAAGTATACTTTTTGACTTCAAGCAATGCTAGTATATCTATTTTTTAAACCTTAATGACAGTTGAAATCATACTTCTATCTCATTTTCTTTCTCTGAGAACCCTATAGGTATATAGATATTGCTCGATTTTCTTCTAGAATTGAACACCCTACCTAAAACATGTTATACTTTATCAATTTGCATAGTTAATTGAGATTATATTGAGGGATATTTTGTCTTCCTTATCCAACACTTTAACTTTCATCTCTTAACATTAGTTTTTAAATTTTCATTATGCTTGAGTTTTTTTTGTATACAATATTTGAATTGATGTACATGAGAATGTTGAAGCTTTAGATTTCCCCAAAGTCTCCAGAAAAGCGGAATTGATCTCTGCCTTCTTGCTAGAGGACAGTGGCTTAAGTTACATGTTACATAGAGACCATGAAAGAGCTTACCTGAAATGGAAGTCTTACAAGATAAATCTTGTTCTCTTCAATATCTGTGCCTAACTCTGCTGATTACCTGTTTATATATAACCCTGAGCAAATCCCAGCATAGCCTATATAGTGAAATTGAGTCATAATGGTAGGAAGAAAACATTAAGAAGAAAAAAACAAAAACAAAAACAAAAACAAAACTACTAAGTCAGCAGTTTCTGGGATTTTTTCTTAAATTTGGAAATAGTGGAGACAAGAATTACATTTGGCATATAAATGTAGAAAGGATAAGGAGGCTCAGTAAACTGGGAAGATTAGAATGAATTTTCTGTGTCAAACTTAAGCCAGAAGGACATTGAGTTGACTTGCATCAATCAAACAATAAGAAAAGCGATACTGAGTGCAGGGAGAAGTTCAGCGCTTCCTGTCTTCTGTGAGCCGGAGCTGACAGTGAATGATAATTAGTGAAGCTTGCAGAATTCCAGTGACCTGGATGTTTTCAGATATTCATTCTGAGATAACAACTTATTGCACCTTACACTTCCCATCATTAGAAGAGATACATAGTAGCTGGTGAACCTCTTTGGATTTTGGAGATGGGATTTGCCTCATTTGGCCATACTGCTCTGACATATTTATCAAGGAACTGAAATATTAGTGCCACTGTGTGCTTTGGCTCGGTAGCAAGTTCAGGTTATTTTAAGGTTACTTTCCCCTCAGCAGATCTAGTGATGCTAGAGAACTAAGAGTAGATAAAGATCATGTGTTGGGTCTCTAGAAAGTACCAGTTGGAGAGCTGCAGGACAGATCCTTGGAGTTCTGTGTCTTTTGCAGCATAGACATACTCCCCATTTGAGGAGTAGTTCCTCAAAATTGTGAATGTTCATAGAAACTAAACACTTAACCTGGAATAGTGAATGTGTAGCTGCAGATGCGTGTTATGAGCTGGGACTTTTCAGAATGAGCAACTTAAATAATTGGCAGGTGCAGCATAAATCTCTCATGTGACAGAAATATTATAGATAGAATTAGGGCCACAATAGGCTAGAGTTAACAATTAAGATAATATAATTCAGCTCAATGCACAGGAGCCCAGATTCCCTTGTCATTTATTTCTTTTGAACGGACACTTCTTCCTCAGCTCAAATCTATGTACAGACTTCAAATATAGTTTCTTATCATCAGCTGTGGCTAAGGGAGTAAGAAATACCCTAGATCTGTTTCACAAACAGATTAGTTTGATGTGTTTTCATGGCTAAAGTGTTTGCTCATTACATCTCCACTGAAGGTGGCACTAAAAGTTAGTGGTGAGAGGAAATTCTGCTCTTTGAGGAACACACTTGATCATATCATTTAGGTGAACAAAACAAAATAATTGAGATAGGATATTCATAAACTTGTGGCAGTCACAAATGACGTGGCTGCTTTTCCAGAGCCCTGGGCAAGCTCCGGACAGGACAGTGGTCCTGAGGAAGTGGCATGTATATGGACCAATGGGTGTTTTCTGATGCTAGTACTTCTAATTAGCAAATTAGAGATGTTGAAATCACTTCTTTAAAGCCTAACTAAAGCAGCAACTTTATGACAACAATCTATATGAGTAAGTTGTCTTCCAAAACATGGTATATTGTCGAACCAATGGCCATTTAATGATCCCGTGTTCTCAGCTCATGAATTTCAGAATGAGGGAGAGGAGGATTGACCGCTGTCAATCTTTGTTGTCACTAACCACTTGGAGAATTTGTTTTTCTTGTCCCCAGAATTTAAACCTGATCATAATTAGGGTCCTAGGTATAGATGGGGTACAATAAGAATTCCACTGAACTTTAAAACTATGTCTGTCACGTGATTATTTTTGGCTACTAACAGACAAAATAAGAAATTACTATATTTCTAGGGTAATAAACCTTGATCATGGGGAGCAATATAGTTACTGCTACATAATGGAGGCAGTGCATAAAGTATCTGGAAATTGAGGAGTTTACTAGGACATCTTTGGATGCGTCCATGCTCAGGAAAAAAAAAAAAACAAAACTGTAAATAGGCAATTGAAAAAATTGTATTTTGAAAAGTAAAGAATTCATACTCAGTGTTAATGAAGGTTCGTGTCACCCCACTGAGCAGGAAATATAGACAAATGGAAGTTCTTTGTTGAGAGTGAAGAAAATCTAAAATTAATGGTATAGAAGGAAAATGATGAATAAGTAAAATAACTTGTTCTTCTGACCCTTTAATTTTTAATTATTTTTTTAAGATTATGGCAAGACTTTGCCCAGCAGCATCACCAAGAGTGTGGGTTCAGTGCAGAGAATGAGAAGATCTGGGGCTCTCACTGTAACCAACCCTGTCATCAATATCCTGCCCCATATCGTTTCAGCCCACATGCTCTCCGAGATATTTCCCAGAATAATTTCAGTATCCAACCTGCTACTTTTATAAGCTTGCTTAACCACATTCAGCTACAAAATGAAAAGATTGAGGTCAGTATCCTAGGGTAACTCTGAACCAATGCACAAGATAATTGTTTTTTTTAAAAAAGGCCCAGCTTTGCTGTTCTCTTTCAACACTGCCCTGAAGAATATTCCATATGGTTTGCATATCCCCAAAAGGATTAAGTCCCAGTAGCCCACAGCAGTAGTATGTCCATTAATTCATTAATGCACTTTTTGTTTGCCTTTATCCTTCCCATGCCTCATTTTCTTTGCTTCCTCAGTTTTATTTCCTGAGGCCATGTCCCATATAAACTACCTGCCCCCAAAAGGCATTATCTTAGAATCTGGTGGGATTCTAAGGGTATATAAGTGTGTATTTATATATATATCTCTGCTACACATATGCTGTATATATACACATACATACACACACACACACATATACACATAAACACACACACACATATACACATACACACCTACACACATATATATACACATAAATCCTAGGTAGCTAAAAATAATTGCAATAACATGTTATTTTATAAAATATTCTTATCTCATTTATGTGGAAGTCTGCTATTATTCTCAGTGCCATCAAACATTTTGTTAGAAAAATATTATGTAAATGAAAGCATGGCCCGAAATAAGCTAATTTGGCTCTTCACCCATCTAAGATGTGTATACAGCAATAGCAGATTTGCTGTCACAATATTAGATCCAGAGATAAAAGCTACCTCTAAGAGAAAGACATATTGTTTATTGTATCACCTTGCCAGATTACTTAATGAGGAGAAAATATACGATTAGACAATGGGAAAACATGCTAATTTTCATTCTCATCTAGTGCAGGCTTATTATCAGAAGAAAAATAATATTAAAGAAGTTTGGCCTTAAGCTTGCATACAATAAATCAGATGGTGAACTGTATTGATGTTATATTTTCCAGTTAAATACATACTTGCATTTTTTTAGATTACATTGTCTTTCTGAACAAACTGCAGCACATGCCATTTCTGAAAGAAAACTATTAGCTATTCAAAGCATTATACATTTTACCATGACTCACAATATCATGTATATCATAAATTATCTTATAAGCTCTTCTAAATTTAAATAAACCTTGGAAATCTTGCCTTACTACAAGACTAAATAGCAGTTTTAATGGAACTGAATTAGATCTGAAAGAAAAATAGGAGGGTTTATGCTTCTATATATGTTCTTATTTAATATCTCTAGGAATTAAATTTTAAGTAAAATTTACATTAAATTCCAATACCCATAAACATATGTTACATAGTGTAAGTGAGAAGTATATTTTGTTATAATATTGCTTTCTACAAAAATGCTGTCCTTACAATTCATCAATCTTTGCACAGCTATGAAATATTTATGATGCACTTTTTTTGTTCCTCATTTTCATGAATTGCATGATGTATAGACTAATTGTACCAACCCATATGTGAAGACTACATGGGTTAATATTTGAAGTCTTAAGACAGCACCTGGCTGTATACAAGTTGAGTATTCCTTATTCAAAAATCTAAACTCTGATATGCTCCAAAAAATTATTTTGTGCACCAATGTGGTGCCACAAGTAGAAAATTCTAGACCACACTTTATATGCTGGGTTTCAGTCAAAACCTGGACTCATGTGCTGGGTTTCATGCACAAAATTATTTGAAATACTGTATAATACTACCTTCAGGCTATGTGTATATAGGACATAAATGAATTTTGTCTTCAGACTTGGATCCCATCCCTAAGATATAATTTTATATGTATGCAAATATTCCAAAATCCAAAAAACTCAAAAACACTTCTGGTCCCAAGCATTTAAGACAAAGAATATTTACCCTGTATGAGTATTTTATTAGGAGCAAAAAATTAATTTAATTTTTAAATAACGTTTATACGAAACAAGGAAATAAGGGATGCATTTTCTTATATGCTAAAATTCTTAGAATTGTACTCACCAAAGTAGTCCATGTTTAATATTTAAGTCTGTATAGAGTTATTACATTTTAACTGATGTGAAACATTAGTTGGTACCTATTTCTCACAAAAATCGCTTGGTTGGAAATCTCTATGGATGTCTCATACAAAAATATATTTCAGAATTAGTCAAATATGTACATTGTTGAATCCTGGTACTGAACTGAGCCGAGCTTCTGAGGTGCTGGGTGTGGTGGCACTCATCTGTTTCTGGATCCTTGGAGGAAGATCTGCTCTTAGCCAGAGGCTTACTTGCACTTCTTCGGTACTTTTCCCATCCACTAGGTGAACTCTAAATTCCCTCCCATTGAATATAGGCATGACTTAATTACTTATTTGAAAAATTTAATGTAGTGAAAGCTAGAATTCTGGGACTTTTCAGATTAAAAAGAAGCTGTGGAAATTCGAAGCAAACCAATAGGAATACTTACCCTGAGGGCCCTGAGTTCAACTCTAAGAAAGTCAACTATCCCGAGAAGGCCACGCTAAAGAGACCGCAGCTAGGCACTCTGTCAACAGTCTTTATTTTGTAGAGTTAGCACTGTCACTTAAGGTAGTGTAGAAAATATAAAAATGAACCTCATATATTTTCTTGAGGAAATTTTCAGTCAAAATGTTGGAAGTGCTGACCATTTTCTTTCAGCCAGAAATAATGAAATAGCCAGGACAAAGAAATGAGCTATGACCGCAACTGTTTAGTTTTCAAGCACAATGAAAAGAAATATCACGGAATCAAGAATTGAAGGATTTGAAAATAAAATTATTTCTTATTCACAGCCTGTTTTGACATGCCCCCAAAAAATGTTCTTAAAGGGAGAAATAGCTTTGGGGCAAAATTATCTTAACTTTGAAGCTTTAAAACTAAGAATTCAGAAAGGTTGAAGTGTGTGTCCCATAGATATTCTTGACTAGATAACAAGTTTCCTGAAACTTTTAAGCACACCACCAACAACCTCATGATTCTTAGCCCAAGGCAAATAAGGACTAAATTCAGAGTTTTGTGGTTCAGCATTTGTTTAATGAACCAAACCCAGATAAGAGTCACACAAAGATTAATATTTTTATAAAACACTTTTCCTGGCAGAAGCACAGAGACAGTTCAAAATAAGAAGAGTCCTTATTCTACAGGCAAGTCGTAGGCTGAAAATACCATGCAGCTGTAAGCATCAGTGATTTGTTATGTAAAAGTGGGACTCAGGAGAAACTGAGATCTCGGAGGGCAGGGACAAGAGATGTAAAGGAGCATTCCCAGGAAGCAACCCTGAGCCTCCAATTCCTTCCATTCAAGGCTCTAGAAACATGTTTCTTGCTAGATTTCAGAAATATGATAGATCACTTACTATTTTTTGCTTCCTATTCCTTTATTTTTTGAACAGGAGGATTTATTGTGTTCACTCTATCCCTGTCACATCTTTTTATATTGAGTATATAGGGGAGGATAACTGCTTCCTTGTTCACAGGATTTCAAGTTGCGAGGAAAACAGTGAGAAAACCTGAGTCTGTTTAAAGGTTTTAAGATCCTGGTATTGCATCTGATTCCCTAATTAGATATGACTTTTAAGGTACTTAAGAAAGGCTGACAGTATATTTTCAAGTGGAAGAAATTTAAATTATTAAATTTTATATTATATTATAAATTATAATTACAGCATAATATATAATTATATATTATACATATTATGATCATCATATATTATAAATTATTACTATATAATTATATTGTAATATATAGTACATTATAATTTATAATGTATAATTTAAATGATATATACTATATAGTATATTTTAATAATTTATAGTGTATACACAATTATTATATGTTATGTATATTATATTATTTGTTAGGATTATATATGTAAATTTTTTTCTAGTAGGCAGATTAGAAAAAAGAGCAAATTATTTGCTGCTCTTTCTTTTGAGAGGTGGACCCTAATTTCTCTCCTTTTGAAGTTTAGCTAGACTTGATGACATTCTTGGTTATTATAATATGGTAGATAAGATGTGGTGGTAATTTCAATGCTAGGTCATAAGATCACACTTTGCTAGTGCATAAGCCTCTTGAAACCTTCTCTCTGGGAGTCAAGAGCTAGATTGTGAGAAGCTTGACTTCTCTGAGGTCACCCTCATGGAGGGTCGGTTTTGGCACTCTATTTGACAGTTTCAGCTGAGATAATCCTTCCAGCCAACCTCATCAAGGCTAAAGACATCTGGGTGAAGCTGTATTGTACTCTAAAGAACATCTCTTCTGCCAGTAGAATAACGGTGGTGACATCCATCAATGTCACAAGAAACATAATAAGTGCCTAAATAATCTCTGCCTGGATTTCTAACCCACAAAATTCTGACATGTAGTGAAATGATTGCTTTTTAAGCTACAAATATTTTGAGCAGTTCATTATAGAAAAATTGATTACTAGGACAAAGGCTTGCCAACATTTTATCTCTCCCCAGCTCAAAAAGGCATCATTTTTAAAAATCCTCCAGCATTAAATTTCATATGGTTTTGCAGACAAAATGCTGATTATTTTTGTTATATTATGCTTATGTATACTCTCTTACCATTTTTTCATCTTTCCTTTTTCGGTCAAAAGCTACAGTGATAAACCTAATTAAGTAAACTAAGACACTCATTTTAGGTATTTTTGGTCAAAAGCTACAGTGATAAACCTAATTAAGTATCTTAGTAAACCTAAGATACTCATTTCAGGTATCATGGTATCTCATCTTAACTGTTTCAGGAGTTTAATTAGGTATACTGCCCCTCTACTGCTTCACCATACAGAGCCTCTTTATTATTGCCTTCAATTTAAAAAAAAATTATTTATATTTTGCACTGAAATGAAAGTTTCTTGATGTTGCTGCCCCCATATTCTACTTGTTTTCACTTACTCTGAATTATTTGCACAATTAAATTACTAAATAGTTTGCTGCAGTAGCAACAGCCAAACAATTCAAATTTTCATGTGAAGCCAAAATGCTGTTAAAGTCAGGTGTGGTAGTGATTTTGAATATGATGTTTCTATTCTATTAGGAGACCTGTCAGGGCCTTGTAACTTTGTGAATGGTCAATCAAAAGTTGACCGAATATAAAATGAGGATGTCAGGCCAGAGAGTCACAAGGTTTCTATAGGTAAGACTTTTAGTTTCCACAAGGGCCCTCCTGTTTGGAGGAGAATGAGCTACAAAAAAAAAAAAAAAAAAAAAAAAAAAAAAAAAAAAAAAAAAAAAAAAAAAAAAAAGCACTACTTTTTTTAATTAATGAGTTTTATTTTTAATACCAAACAAGGAAATGCCTATATATGATATTGGTTGAATAACCTGTGATATATCCATGCAATGTGGAATACACACACATACACACACACATACCCCTATGTGCATATTCATTCTGCTGCATATACCTACTTATTTCTTAACATTATAATCTGTTACTCTGAGATTTACTTTCTTCATTGAGCAGTATAATTTGGACATATTTTTGGTTGGGTTCCCAGATTTTTTGCCCATTGGAAGATAATTTTTTTTGAATTGCTATTAATGCAAAAACAAAGTTAAATATCATGAGTCAAGTCCATTAACTGCATTGTTAGCATGCAACTAGGGTAATTTTTGCCTTGAATTTGGTTTACTTTTCTTTGCTCTCTGTCGGCAGGCTGTTTGTCCACTTGTCTTATTTTTTAAATGTAGATTTAAGGGTCCAAGTACAGTTGTGCTACATGGATATATTACACAGTGGGGAAGTCTTAGGTTTTAGTGTACTGATCACCTAAATAGTGTACATTATACCAAATTGGACCTATTTCATCCATTATCCCTCTCCCACCGTTCCACATAAAATTTTTAAAAAAGCATTATTTTTGCAGCTATCTCAATCCTATCACTTGCCCTTGCCACTCAACTCGTATTCATTAACTCAATTCTTCTTTATTAACAAGAAGGATCATGCAGGATACTTACTCTTCCCCCATGTGTGGGAGCGTTTGCTACTGGATCTCAGAGAGTCATCCCTTATCCCTGAATCTGGTCTTCTTCCAGAAAGCTATGTCTCTGTCACCATACAATCTTTCTCATTAAAACTGACAAAAATTGTGAAGGGGCCATTCTGGTATGGTGTGAATATTTGTCTTCTTCAAAACTCATGTTGAAATTTAATTTCTATTGTGATAGGATTTGGCGGTGAGACATTTAAGAAGTGTTTAGGTCAGAGGGCTGCGCCCTTGTGAGTGGACTTACGCTGTTATCGTGGGAGTGTGCTCTCCTCTCTTGTTCTTTCTTTTGCTACTCCATCTTCCACCATGTGATGACTTCCACTATGTTGTGACACAGAAGGCCCTCACCGGATTCCAGCATGTTATTCTTTTGTGTTGTTGTTGTTGAGACAGAGTCTCACTCTGTCGACAGGCTGCAGTGCAGTGGCGTGATCTCGGCTCACTGCAACCTCCAACTCGCTGGTTCAAGGGATTCTCTGGAATCAGCCTCCCGAGTAGCTGGGATTACAGGCATTCACCACCACACTCAGCTAATGTTTGTATTTTTAGTAGAGATGAGCTTTCACCATGTTGGCCAGGATGGTCTTGATCTCCTGACCTCATGATCCACTCGTCTCGACCTCCCAAAGTGCATTATAAATTTTCCAGTCTGTTGTGTTATGTTATAGCAGTGAAAAACTAAGATACATCTCAGTAAATTACCCTGTGACTGTTTCATGCATGCTGTCAAAAGACTGGAAATTCTGGGATAAGAAGCAAATTACAAAGGACATTCTTTCTATGGCACAGAAAGTAACATGAACATCAGCATATTTATGTGTGAAGTCCTGGGATAGCTCCAAGTCTGATGGCAGTAATGTGATGTTTCCAGTTGAATTCCTACATACCCAGTGGGTTTGCATAGCAGCTTTGGATCTGTGGGTTTGAGATATCCATCCCTTTTATATGAGCAGAAAGAATTAGTGCAGATGGAAATGTTACCTTGCCTCTCTCAAGGGTACAAACTGTATAAAAAGTTCTGAGAAATGACCCAGGTAAGAGAGAGGTCAGGACTTTTATTGGACCATCCAGAAACATATGGAGAACCACAAAAGACTCAAAGATTCTACCTTCCAACAAGGTGGTAACTACATACTATATATGATGCCTTATGTATTATTATTTATTTGCATTCTGGGTAGTAGAAACAAACAAAAACACAATGCCTCTTAGCTCTTAGAAACTTCAAACTTTTTTTTTTCCGTCTATTGCTTTCTCTTAGTTCTTTTCTTAGCCTTGAGTAATTTTGTTTTAAATATGCATTGATTAGCTTAGCACTCAGACAAAAACATTGTTTGGTATTGTTCTCCAGATTGTCTGAGTTCTCTCACTTCTACATAGTATTCTACCTAACGAAGTCTATCCATGTAGGCTTCTCTGAATTCTAGTTTCTTTCTCCTCAGTCCAACAGTTCTGTCAGCTCTGGTTTGATTCCCCCTTTACAATATCATGCACTGTTAATTTCTTTTAGGAAGTGAGCTGGGGTAATTGCAAGGTTTGCTTTGCTTCTTTCCTTTCTTATAGAGATTGTATTATTTGCTCCTTAATATCTATTATCTGAAAATTATGTTTTCATGTATATTCATATATATTATGTCTTTTAAACATTTGATTTTTTCCCTTCTTTTTTTCAGTAAGAGGTTAACAACTGTCCTTGTTAATCCATAAGCAGAATTTTCTGCCTTCTTGTTTAAAACAAGGAAGGATTATTGATTCAAAGTGCTCTATGGTGTATCTACATTTTATTCTTCACAAATCAGACAAATATTTCCATCAAATTGAGTGCTTGAATCTGATAGTTTAAGAAGAATATTTGAAATCATGCATTACTACAAGTTACTGCTATGTCTTTACCCTACCTATCTTGACTTGATAATAAAGATTATCCTTTTCACGATACAGTGCACAGTCACAGGAAACCAAAGAACTGACTCTGTGTGTACGTAAAACACACTATTACATTGACTCCTGTTATATCCACTCAGACACTGGATTCTTTAGCATGTTGCTGAAACTAATTAGCTAATATTTTATTTTGGGAATGTAAATATACTTTGAAATATGAGAATTAACTGTATTTTTCAAAAATTATTGTTCAAACAACTGAAAACTGTTTTATAGGCTAGAGTTTAGGCAGGAAGTTTTCTCAATGCCATATTTTTTAAAAATCCACTGTAGACAAAATATTGCCCATCAATGCAAAAGTGTCTTGATAATAAATATCTATTAATCAAACACACTGCAAAAATATATAATGGAGAATTATGCTGAAAGACATACGATAAAAATTGAACACATCTTTCTGATAAAAGCTCATAACAGACTAGAAATAGAAGAATGCAGTATTAACAAGATATCTTAAATTAGCAGCTCATATATTACTCAACAATGAAACCATTAGGCTCTTTAATTAAAATCTGGTTTTGATTTGCATTTCTCTGATGACCTGTGATAATGAACATTTTTTCATGTGTCTGTTGGCTGCATAAATGTCTTCTTTTGAGAAGTATCTGTTCATATTCTTTGCCCACTTTTTGATGGAGTTGTTTGATTTTTCCTTGTAAATTTGTATAAGTTCCTTGTAGATTCTGGATCTTAGCCCTTTGCCAGATGGGTAGATTGTGAAAATTTTCTCCCATTCTGTAGGTTGCCTGTTCACTCTGATGGTAATTTCTTTGCTGTGCAGAAGGTATTTAGTTTAGTTAGATCCCATTTTTCAATTTTAGATTTTGTTGCCATTGCTTTTGGTGTTTTAGTCATGAAGTCCTTGCCCATGCCTATGTCCTGAATGGTATTGCCTAGGTTTTCGTCTAGGAATTTTATGGTTTTAGGTCTAACATTTAAGTCTTTAATCCACCTTTAATTAATTTTTTATAAGGTGTAAGGAAGGGATCCAGTTTCAGCTTTCTACATATGGCTAGCCAGTTTTCCCAGCACCATTTATTAAATAGGGAATCCTTTCCCCATTTCTTGTTTTTGTCAGGTTTGTCAAAGACCAGATGGTTGTAGATATGTGGTATTATTTCTGAGGGCTCTGTTCTGTTCCATTGGTCTATATCTCTGTTTTGGTACCAGTACCATGCTGTTTTGGTTAGTGTAGCCTTATAGTATAGTTTGCAGTCAGGTAGTGTGATGCCTCCAGCTTTGTTCTTTTGGCTTAGAATTGTCTTGGCAATGTGGACTATTTTTGGTTCCTTATGAACTTTAAAGTAGTTCTTTCCAATTCTGTGAAGAAAGTCATTGGTAGCTTGATGGGGATGGCATTGAATCTATAAATTACCTTGGCCAGTATGGCCATTTTCATGTTATTGATTCTTCCTATCCATGAGCATGGAATGTTCCTCCATTTGTTTGTGCCCTCTTTTATCTCGTTGAGCAGTGTTTTGTAGTTCTCCTTGAACAGGTCCTTCACATCCCTTGTCAGTTGGATTCCTAGATATTTTATTCTCTTTGAAGCAATTGTGAATGGGAGTTCACTCATGATTTGGCTCTCTGTTTGTGTGTTATTGGTGTATAGGAACGCTTATGATTTTTGCACATTGATTTTGTCTCCTGAGACTTTGCTGAAGTTGCTTATCAGTTTAAGGAGATTTTGGGCTGAGATGATGGGGTTTTCTAAATATACAATCATGTCATCTGCCAACAGGGACAATTTGACTTTCTCTTTTCCTACTTGAATACCCTTTATTTCTTTCTCCTGCCTGATTGCCCTAGCCAGAACTTCCAACACTATGTTGAATAGCAGTGGTGAGAGAGGGCAACCCTGTCTTGTGCCAGTTTTCAAAGGGAATGCTTCCAGTTTTTTCCCATTCAGTATGATATTGGCTGTGGGTTTGTCATAAATAGCTCTTATTTTGAGATACATCCCATGAATACCTAGTTTATTGAGAGTTTTTAGAATGAAGGCCTGTTGAGTTTTGTTGAAGGCTTTTTCTGCATCTATTGAGATAATCATGTGGTTTTTGTATTTGGTTCTGCTTATACAATGGATTACATTTATTGAGTTGCATATGTTGAACCAGACTTGCATTCCAGGGATGAAGCCCACTTGATCATGGTGGATAAGCTTTTTGATGTGCTGCTGGATTCGGTTTGCCAGTATTTTATTGAGGATTTATGCATTGACATTCATCAGGGATATTGGTTTAAAATTCTCTTTTTTGTTGTGTCTCTGCCAGGCTTTAGTATCAGGATAATGCTGGCCTCATAAAATGAGTTAGGGAGGATTCCCTCTTTTTCTATTGATTGGAATTGTTTCAGAAGGAATGGTACCAGCTTCTCTTTGTACCTCTAGTAGAAGTCAGCTGTGAATCCGCCTGGTCCTGGAGTTTTTTTGGTTGGTAGGCTATTAACTATTGCCTCAATTTCAAAGCCTGTTATTAGTCTATTCAGGGATTCAACTTCTTCCTGGTTTAGTCTTGCAGGGGTGTATGTACCCAGGAATTTATCCATTTCTTCTTGATTTTCTAGTTTATTTGCATAGAGGTTTTTATATTATTCTCTGATGGTAATTTGTACTTCTGTGGGATCGGTGGTGATATCCCCTTTATCATTTTTTTATTGCATCTATTTGATTCTTCTCTCTTTTCTTCTTACTGGTCTTGCTAGTGGCCTATCAATTTTGTTGATCTTTTCAAAAAACAAGCTCCTGGATTCATTGATTTTTTTTAAGGGTTTTTGTGTCTCTATCTCCTTCAGTTCTGCTCTGATCTTAGTTCTTTCTATTAGCTTTTATTTCTAAGTAATTTTTTTAATGTAAATATAAAAAGCCTTTCTAGAAGAAAATAGCTGAAATTAGTCTAAAGTTGAAATATAAATATCAATTTCATTAACATAATGAACAAGATATGATAGCAAAAGCACAATTATTTTTCAATTCTTAAAAAAACTTCTAGGGATTACAATAAGACCAAAAAAAAAAGTAATTGAAATATGCTTTATATGATTGTGAACCTAAAAGTAATAGTAGAGTTGAGTTAAAAAACAAAACAAAACTCAATTTATGAAGGAATGTAGTAAGATCACTGGATACAAGACACCTACAAAAACGAATAATTACTTTCTCTTTTTACAATAACAAATACAAATTTGAAATATGTATATTAAATTACAGCATTGAAACTACCTAAAAGTAATAAGAAATATATTTGATAAGAAAGGTAACTATCTAAATAAAAATTCCAAATTGTATATTTAAGGACATAAAAATATTTGAATAATGTAAATAATACCATTCCTTTGGTTGGGAAAATATTATGTTTAACATGAATAATTATCTGAAGTGATTATATTTATGATTTTATTTCAGTTAGAATTTATATGTCTCTACACTATTTCTTAAATATTTTTATTGGGTAAGAAATAATTAAACTCTATTGTGAATGAAAAATACAAGAGAGACTTACAAATAAAATATCTCAGCTTCTAGTATCAAATTACTAAAATTGGGTTAAAGATAGACACATATATCAATATAAAAGAAATTATAGTTCAAAAATAGTTCTAGCATTGTATATTCATAAATTTATAATACATGTAGTGTTTCAATTATAATGGAAATGGATTATTTCAAAAATAATTTAAATTAATATTTACTAGCAAGGGTTCTAGAAAGATTTTTAACCATACTTCCACTTCATTAGTCTGCACACACTTTAAGTTTAATCAAGTTTATGATTATTGATGGTAGAATGGGAATAAACATGGAAATTATAAGATTATTGGTGACTTTGAGTAATGAACCAGATGGGTGACCAAGTAACGTCATTATCTATTTGAGATAACTAAAATTTATCTTTCTTCCTTCTTTCTTTCCTTCCTTCCTTCCTTCCTTCCCTCCTTCCTTCCTTCCTTCCTTCCTTCCTTCCTTCCTTCCTTCCTTCCTTCCTTCCCTCCTTCCCTCCCTCCACCTCCCTCCCTCAAAAGAAGTGGCAACAAACTATACCACTAGTCATTGCATTCTTCAATTCGATTCCTTCTCAGTCACAAAAACAGGGGGCTGTGCTATTTCATTGAAAATGGTCCTTGATAAAACACTAAGGATTTAAAATATTATTCATATCTGATCTTTGAGTACATCTTTTTAATCATCTCTTTGACAAGTGAGTACCTACAATGCACTTCTACATTTCAAAGTATGGGAATTGTCTTGAGAAATAACAGTCATACGATGGTTTATTTTTTAGTGAAATAAGCTATTTTTTAAATCATACAACCCTGTTTCTACTTTAGAAAGGAACTAGTAAGCAAGATATGGTCATTCAAAGTTGATATTAGCAGACGTTTTCTCTAACGGAATGAAATGAGTTTGAAGATTTAATTAGATAATACATGTAAAATACTCACTATAGTACTGGCTTAAAGGAATCAATAGTCATAACAATATTATGAAAATATATACCTATTTTATGTGTAAAAAATAGAGTCTTGTAAAACTTCTGTGTGATAACAGGAACTTGACATGTCTCCAATACCTAAAGACTTTCTGATGAGGATAGTTGCATTAATAGCAAATGTAATTTTTAAATTTTGTGTAAGTAAAACTGTCAATAGTTAAAATATCTGCATAATCCAATGAACCAATATAAGTTGATTAAGAATGCAAAGTAGGCCAATATATTTTAATAAAATAGTACAAAAAGTTTATTGATTTGCTTTTAGATTTGTGTTAAAATAATCGTAATGTAATTATCAAATCAAGGAACGAATCAAGAATTGTGTATACTCTTATTAGATACTACACCAAAAAGTATCTAATATCCACAATTCTTAGAATATTAACATCCTTCCTACTCCTCTTTTCAAATATTTGACTGAAGCCAGAATGTCTTGTGTAACTCAAACAAAACAACACATCACAATAAACTGAATGCAAAGGCAAATATTAAAATCCAGGAGTTTGTCATTGAACTGGATATTAATGTTTTTCAAAAACGTGAAGAAATACCATTCTTATCACTAATTTGTTTTTGTTTTTAAAATATAGTTGTTATACATAATTTGTATTAACATATAATTATTTATTATTGTACATGATAAAACATACAAGATATCTGTTAATTAAAACAAATAACTTTGTAAAAATTAAAAATCAAAATTAAAGTATGTGAGAATTAACAATAGCGATGTCGTTTTTCTATCTTGGTGACTGTGTTTCCTACCTTGGTGATGGTGTACCCAAAAACAAAGCAAAGGTCAAGCTCGCCCATAGCTTTAAGAGAGCATAACAACCCTGACCACAACAAAGCCTGACTGGCCCTGACCACATCCCTCCCCAGCCCCCTACACTTCCAACCTGCCAGCACTTCCCCAACCCCTCCCCTATAAGAACCTCAGCTTGCAAGCCATCAGGGTCTCAGCCAGATTCCTGACTGGGACCCCTCACAGGCTTATTCTTGTAAATAAACCTGTTTGGCCCTTTGAGTTGCCCTCTCCCTCACTTCTCTCATTTTAAACTCTTCCTAACAACGAAAATTAAGGAAGCGTATTTTCTTAGTTTTAATTTCTTACACAGTTACTAATGACAAATATAATCCACATAAACAACATCTATTGGGGTCTTCAATAATTTCCAGGAGTGTGCAGTGGTTATGAGGCCAAAGTGTTTGACAAGTACTATAATTAAAAAGTTACAATGATACATAGAATTAATATACACTATAAACAAAAAGGTATCTAAATCAAGTTAGTGGTTTATTTAGCCAAAGTTAAGGATGTGCCCAGGAAAAAAGAAACACAAGTTACAGTAGGATCTGTGGCCTGTGCTTTTTTCAGAGAGGGTTTTGAGGGCTTCAATATTTAAAGAGGAAAGAGCAGGCAGGAGGGAAAAGAGGAAAGAATAAAAGACAGGGATAGGCTATGAGACAAGTAGTTACATTCTTAGGAGGCTTTGATTAGAGCTCTGTGGATCCACCTTTTACATGTGAAAAGAGAAGAATGGGGAGAAAAATTAACTATGTATTTGTCTTGTGCTTGTAGATCTACATTTTACACAAGATAATGTAAGCATGCGGAATTACAGTTATCTGTTTAGGAACAAAAAGAAGGCAGTTGTTCCCAAGACTCGTTTCCCAACCTTAACATTTTCATTTGGCATAGTGAGTTTGAGGTCCCAAGATTTTATTTTCTTTTTACATTTCCCCCTCACCTTATCACTCCAAATCTTTTGCAGATAATACTGCAGATGTAAATGAGTCTCTGGTCATGAGTTTGCTCTGATCCCTCAGTGCTAGGATAGTTTATTACTATAAGGTTAGGTCCCACACAGCTAGGAAGGTTTATTACTAATAGGATGTGAAGTCTTATGACCCACACAGAAAAATAGGGGGAACAAAATGGAAAAAAATAAATAAAAGAATGAATGACAAAAAAGGACCAAGGCCAGGCCATAGCATTGAAGGGAAAAACAATCCTGGAAAACTGATTTAGGCTTTATTACCCAAAGTCCACACATTAGTAGGTAGGCAAAAAAAACAGTTTATGTATGTATGTATGTGTGTGTATATATATTATATACATGTATGTGTGTGTGTGTGTATGTTATTATTTTCCTAAATTTTAAGTTATCTAACCTCAATTTGCAGGGCTTTAAGAAAAACACAGTTTACTGATTTCAGAAAAATTGGAGAAAAATAAACTTGGAGACATTAGTTTGGAGACTTGTAGCCAGGAAAGAATTCAGGATCCAGTCCAGTTAAGCTGTAGAGAAAGAATAAAAACCAAAAAACAATGTACAAGGTCAGAGTCTACTAACAGGAGTACTATAGTTTCTTTTGAAAGTTAACTTTTCTCTCCCCAGTCCTTCATTTTAACCTAAGACAAAATCATAGTAGGACCAATTTATTTACAAAATAAGCTTTAGTGTTATTATACCTGGCCTAATTCTTTGCATAAAGTGGAGCAAAAGCAATTATATGCCATATATACTGCTTTTAAATCGGCTTTGTTGGAACTTTTTTTACAAGGGATCTCAGATGTGACTTTTTATAAGTCTCTTGATACTAGCAAAGGATATGTCTGTGCCTGCAGATACTTGTATGAATTTTGGCAAATTATTCTCTTCTCAAGATCCCAAGATAACTGGGGGTTCCTGGGCCTTTCAGAAACTGATATTGTTTAATTACCACAGGTCAGGAACCCTGTAAAGGAACTGGATAGACAAAGTATGGCCAGTTTCTTCAAAGGGCTTTTATCCACTCTGTGAGTCAACTTCAATGACTCAAAGCCATGTACTCATGTCTGTAAACATTCTAGTTCAGTCAAAGCCTTGGAAAAAATAATCTATGTCTTCAATTGTGTCCTGTAACAAAAGAAAACAGTTTTCTATTGAGCTTATGCAAATAACTATACTACCATAAAATAAGAATTCTCAAAAAAAGTTTCCAAATTCTGGAGAAATTAGGTACAGAGAAAGAAGTATGCTTCAAATTTTTCTCACAGGAGTATACTTTACTCAATTGTTTAAAAAGAATCAGCAATGTTTAAAACAAGTCATAAAAGTTAATACAGTTTTCTATTACTTCAGTACCATATAGTCAATTTGATCCATTTGATATTGGAGTTGGTAATCCTCATAATCACATTAGCTCTTCAATGAGAGTCCAGAAATTATTTTTGGATTTTGGTTTTTGTTTTCTCTAACCCAACGACACAGTCTTCACAGTTACAAGAAACTTGTATTCAAAGAGCACATGTCAGAGTTCCTTTCATGAACACCTCTAAAGAAGCAAGTTTTGAACTGTAATTTTTATAAACCAGATCTTGAAAACCATCAAAGTAAAGCTATAATTGTGAAGGACAAATGTATTGGGATTGCAATGGTTAAAGATGCATAATAACAAGATTTGATTATTTCTGTGGCATACAAAAATTTAACATAATAATCATAATTAATATTGATAGTGACAGGAGGCAGGCAAATCCTAGGCAGTCAGGGGTGGGTCCCAGTGAAACCCCACCTTCAAGCCAAATATAGTTTCAAGCCTGAGAGCCAACCTACAAGTCAAATCCAGGGACCGGATTCAGAACCTGTCTTACCATTTGGTGTGCTTTCTTCTGATTGATCCCCACCCTTCACATTCCTAAGCGGTTTTTCACACTGTCATGTCCACCTTTGAATAGGACCTTTGTTTTAACCTTTTTTGCATACTCACAAACCAATCAGCACACACTCTCCCATTCTGAGCCCATGAAAGTCCCAGACCCACCCACACTAAGAGAGAAACTATTCGACTTTGGGTGAGGGGACCACCCTCGTGTCCCCTGTTTGCTGAGAGCTGTTTTGTTGCTCAATGAAATTCTTCTCCGCCCTGCTCACCCTTTGATTGTCAGCATTATCTCATTCATCTTGGACACAGGAAAAGAACTCAGGACCCACTGAATGTAGGTACACAAAAGGCTGTAACATTGTGGCCCTCTGCCCTCTGCCAGTGGAGGGCAGCCACCCCACATGATGGGGCTGAGGCAGACCCAGAGCTGCAGGCCAGAGTGGGGCAAGGGGCTGACAGAGTAGTTATCATGCCACTGTCTGCTGGGCTGTGGAGAGTGAGACTAAAAGAGCTCAGTAGCATGCTGTAACATCCCCTTTGGGACTCTGGGAGCATGGGCACCCTTGCCTTGGTACCATCATGTTCCCCTCCTCTGGACATCAGAGTCTACCATGGGAGTGGCTTGCAACACTCTTGCTCTTACACAGCCCCTCCAACTGAAGACTGAGCACATAGTCTCAGCAGCTGTGGGATCTCAGCCAGAGGATAGGGTAAAGTGTGGCTGATGGGCCGGGGAGACAAGGCATCTCCTGAGGCAGACCAAGGGCTGAATGAGGCCCAGGTGGGGATGTCACCAGCTGAGGAGGTCCCCAGCTGGCAAAGTGACCAAGAAAAATCCTGTGTCAATATTGATAACATATACTTAGACATCAGGATTACAGAAATCTCATAGTTTTGGAACACATATTAATAATTTATTTATATAAATAGAATCTGAAGAATAAAACATAATTTCATAATTGACAATGCTTCCTGTATGATTTTAACCTACTAAATCAGCCACATAGCTCTCATTTGGACTTTAGGGGACCCACTAATCTAAAAATTAATGAGTAAAAAAGACAATTTAGAATTTGATTTTAGTATATTTGTCAAATATCAAAAGTTTAAAACATTTGGTATCACAAAATAAGCCCACAAGTCATTGTAAAATAGTGATTCATTTAGTCACAATGGTAATTCAAAGATTTCTGAAAAGCAAAAGCCTTTATTATTTGATAAAGAGGAAACTCAATTTTCAAAACAATAAGACCTAATAAAGGCAGCATAAGGCCAACTGAATCTGTTTCTCTCTTTCTTCTTTTTTTTTTTTTTAGTTTACTCAAAAAGCAAACAAAAAAATTTAATGTCATTTTACACAAACATTTTATTCAAAATAAGAAACTAGCTTTTACTTTCACAGTGTGTTATTAACACTAAAGCTTATTTTAATAAAATCTTATAAACAAATCTATTCTTAAAATATCTAAACTAGCTATAATTACTTTCCCTTTAGTCAAAACCATATTGCCTTGCCTTCTTATGACCCTTTTTTCAAACACATTCTACTTGCGTTTGTATTCTTTGTAAATAGAAATGTTTTCTGTGTACTAGTAGTTTGAATTACATATATTAATTACAATGTTAACTCTTAGTAACACTTTTTTTTTACTGAAAAACTTACTAGGTAGGCAATTTTAATTAGGTAGCAGATGCAGAGCCCAGAACAAAAGACAGAGGTGCAGATAATGTCCAGTCCTTACCAGCATTGTCAGAAGGCATAGTTGTGCTGGGGAGAACTCCACATTTCCCCAGGCCTCACCATGGCTATAAGACAGACAGGTCAAAAAATTATTAAAAATGTCACACAAGTGGTTTATGACCTTAAAACATTTAGCAAAAACAGTTTCTGGCCTGCCTGAGTGGTTCAGATCAAATGTCTAAATTTAATCTTGAAGATATTTTTATTTTATTTTACCAATAACATTAAATTAGCTTTATTTACTAAAAATTACCGAAGTCATGTGAACTAAAAGAAATTTGAGTTATAGTTTTCATTTTTCTGATAAAATATTTGATTTAAGCACTTGCTTTTTAAAGCTAATTCATTAGATCTCTTTTATATGTTTTGGTAGTGGAACATCAGATACACATGACAAGTGTAAACACACAGGCATACACATAGGCAGAAGTAGATCTTTCAGTCAACAAAAAAAATTCTCAAAAACAAGATTCAAAAAAGAAAATGCATTAAGCTATTTAAATAATTAATATTTAATCAAATAAATAAATATTACATATCAATTGTTAATTAATATTTAAATATTAATTAAAGACCTTCATGCATATATATTATATATATAATATACACATATTATATATATATAATCTTGGATATCACCTTTTAATTAAACTGACTTTTAACTATAGAACTTTTTAAAAAATCCTTTAAAATCTCTTACTATCAAATGTTAGCCAAGGGCAACAGCTGATATTTTTGACTTTTGAAATTCTTTGCCGAAGGTATTCTTCCAAATGTCTTAACAAAGGCTATGATTTAACCACGGATTCATGAGTTTTCTCCAACAAGGTGGAAAGCAGGTTTTTTTCATTTTTCAAGATTCAGAGTAAGAAAAATCTAAGACAGGAAATCAGAAGTGGTCAATGGAAGGGAAAATAATCTATAAATGACCAAGCCACATAAATATCAACCCAGAAAAGACTTAATTCCTGGCTTGGAATTAAACCTAGGCTGCCATGGTAAAAGAGAAGAGCCTTAGCTACTAGATGGCAGCATGGGGCAGTCTCCATTGGTTTGCAGCAAGGAATCTAGAGCATGAAGTTTTGGTCTTCCAGGGGATGAAAACATTGTTTTCATCAGAGAATTCTCAAGGCTAGCCATAACATTACTACCATATATTCTTCTTTTAATTTAACCTTTTCATCAATTGTTTAGAATGAGAAACCTCTGTAATTTTTTATATATCCTTTGGACATTGACAATTAGATTTTTTGATAGTGTACTTTATTTAAATAGCAAATATTCATAACACAAGTCAGCAAAAATACACCAGAGTCGCTATACCAAAAATAGTCACACAAATCCTTTTTTTTCATTAATCAAAACTTTGCATATGAGACAATGATTTTTGCCATCCACTTAACTGGAATGTGGAGGGAGAGGTGAGGAGCCTGAATGGTAAGAAATTCTGACCCCATTGCCACAAGAGTAGGTTCCTGTGTTCTCCTCAACTGTGACTTCCAGAAGAGAAAAGCAACTTTGATCATCCTGCTTGCTGCACTCCCGTACTGTGGGTGCCACAGGCTCTTGACTTCATAAGAATTTATTGAAAAATCACTGAGTTGAGACAAGCCAGGAAGAAACAGTGGAGATTAGAGTAATTAATAGAATAAAAGGCATAGAAATGTATTTAACATGTATACAGCACAGCCTTCAGCATGAAGACCCAACTTGCTAAGTAACAGAAGCTCATATACTATCTTGAAATTACAGAAAGAATGAAAAATCAGGGTATGTCTAATGAAAACAGATTTTAGAGGCAAGACAGGATATGGGTGGAAAAAAAGAAAAAGGCTTGGCTAGAAAAAGACGGCCTTGCTATGTAGATGGAGCTTTTCAGGTTAGTCTAATTTTTTATTTTTCTTAACTGGTTGGTTTTTAGAGATGGAATTTGACTTTTCTAGCTGTGGGTTTTCAGTCAACATTAGAAGGGATCAGGAGTTCATCAAATGTAATGGAAGATAGAACAAAACAAAATAAAAAAAATCAGAAAAACAGTCCATTGTACAATTTTCATATAGCCACGATCTCTAAGCATAAGAAGTTAAAGTCAGCTGACAATATACATTAACCTTCAGCTACGAAATCCCCAAATGATATCCCAAACCAGCTCCTACCTTGGAGAGGAGACCCTAGCTAAAGACTGCTCTCTGCTTCTATGAAATTTTAGCAAAATCCCAGAAAAAGGAGTTCTACCACAGAATAAACTTCAGACCTCAGCCAAAAAGCTTGAGAGATCAGGGATCTCCGGAGGAAGAAGATCCCACACCTCAGCAAATCGTTCAATTGGTCAGAGTGATAAAGAGCTTCCAGCTGGTAGTGAGGCCTCCGTAGGAGAGTTGCTGCAAGCCAAAAGTCCAGCCTCCACTCAGAATCCCTTTGTGGTTGCCAAAAATTGTCTGAGACAGATCTCAATCAATTTAGAGGTTTATTTTGTTAATGTTGAGGATGCACTCAGAGGGGGAAAGGAAAACAAAAAACAAACAAACAAAAAAACGCAAGTTACAGTAGGATCTGTGGTCTGTGCTTTTTCCAAAGAGGGTTTTCAGGACTTCACTATTTAAAGGAAAGAAAAAAAGGTGGGGGTTATAGGCTGCGAAGCAAGTGCTTACATTCTTATGAGACTGTGATTATTGTCAATTATGCAATTGTCTTGCGCTAGGTAGATCTAAATTTTATATAAGATCATGGAAGCTTATAAAATTACAGCTATGTGTTTAGGAACAAAAGGAAGGCAGCTTTTATTTTGTTTTTTGTTTTGTTTGTGTTTTGTCACTCAATTCCCAAGCTTAACTTTTCCCTTTGACATAATGAGTTTGGGGTTCCAAGATTTATTTTCCTTTCGGAATACTTAGCAAGATAGAGTAACAAGAATATAGATTTAGCAGTATTTTTGGGAGAAAGTGCTTAGCATAGAATCTGGTATTGAATGATTTCTCACACTACTGCATTTTTTTGTATTTTGTTTTCCTTCATAACAATAATTTTCACTACAGCCCCTTACATGAGAAGACTTGCTTGAGAATGATACACCTAAGAGTTATTGAATTGCATCCAAATGTAAGTAAATGTTACAGTATTATTCATTATATTAAGAAAGCCTTAAACGTTTTATTTACAATTTTATTTGAAGCAAATATGAGCTGCATGTAGCAATCCCAGCTACAAAATCTCTGCCTTTAGAGTATTTAAATTACGAATTTTCTAATATACAATATCTATTAGTGCTAACTATTCTTTTAATTTGTTATTATTTTTCCTCAAAGATTCAGTAACAGAAATACAAGCAACAAGCATTAGAGTAGAATCATATACTGGCTGTTAGTCTACAGTCTTGACAATTGGGGGTTGTAAATTCTATATTCACTATCAAGGACGAGTAAGTTGACCAGGGCTTGGCACCATTTACTTTAATGTCCTTTTTTATAAAATGCAGATGATGCTAATGGTTCCCCTGGGTGCTCTGAGAATGGAAGGTTAAAAGTACTGTGAAATACTCAGATTTGAAGTGTTACCCTGGAGCAATCTATTACTGTAAGTTCTTCCTTAACCTCATTGATAGATTCTTGGAAACTGCAACTTTAAGTCCTTAAGCTAAACGACATGTAACAAACCCAATTTTGCTACAGGATAATTGATACAAATAAGAGGTTAAGTTTCTACAGAATATTTCTGGTCACCAAACATCACAAAACTTCTAAATAAAGACCCCAAACACTTCCATATTAACCATTGACATAAACATGAGGTATACATACATTTAAAAAAATAATAATAAAAGCAAGTAAGATAATTATTTACCCAATTACTCAGTTCAGAGTCTAGGATGTCCGGAGCACATCCCAGCAACTCAGGGCATCAGGTAGGAACAGCCCCGGACAGTCAGCCATTCGATCACAGTGTGCATTCATACACACTCACCTTCACTCCTATAGGGACAACTTAGACATGCCAGTTCATTTGAAGTGCACATCTTTGGAATGTGGGAGGAAATGAGTTTCAAAAGGATGCTGAAGTATTATTTGGTTTATCTAAGAAACAGTGGCAATTAGAATGATATATTACTTCATACTCATTTTTCAGCACGTGCCTCAACAAAACACTCTCTAATTCTTTCCACACACTCATACACAGATGAACCCATTCTGGGACATCCCATGTGTGATGTGACATAAATCCAGTTACAATAAGTTTTGAATTTTTTATCATACGTTGAAACATGATTGACCTTACTTTTATATTTATGCTAAGTAAATAAGATTAGGAAGGAATATAAGTAAACTAAGCCCTACTTGAGGAGGGAGGAAATAATTAGAGGAAAGAATAGGTTTTTGTTCTGAGATAAAGTTTAATATGACAGATAGCACATGGTATCTAAAAACAACACAGTAACACATTGATTTCTAACCACGGCACAGCAATCCAGGGCAAGCTGGTGAGAGACAGGACTAGCTGGATTCCTAGGCTGACTAAGAATCCCTAAGCCTAGTTGGGAAGGTGACCGCGTCCACCTTTAAACACGGGGCTTGCAACTTAGCACACACCTGACCAATCAGGTAGTAAAGAGCCTTCACTAAAATGCTAATTAGGCAAAAACAGGAGGTAAAGAAATAGCCAATCATCTATCGCCTGACAGCACAGCAGGAGGGACAATAATCAGGATATAAAACCAGGCATTGGAGCTGGCAACCAATACACTCTTTGGGTCCCCTCCCTTTCTATGTGAGCTCTGTTTTCACTCTATTAAATCTTGCAACTGCACTCTCTTCTGGTCCGTGTTTGTTACAGCTCCAGTTGAGCTTTTGCTCACTGTCCAACACTGCCATTTGCGCCATGGCTGACCCACCACTGACTTCCATCCCTCCAGGTCCCTCAGGGTGTCCGCTGTGCTCCTGATCCAAGGGGGCGCCTATTGCCGCTCTCCATCAGGCTAAAGGCTTGCCATTGTTCCTGCAGGGCTAAGTGCCCAAGTTCATCCTAATCAAGCTGAACACTAGTTACTGGGTTCTACGGTTTCCTTCTGTGACCCATGGCTTCTGATAGAGCTATAGCTCGCGGCATGGCCCAAGATACCATTCCTTGGAATCCCTGAGGACAAGAACCCCAGGTCAGAGAACAGGGGGCTTGCCACCATCTTGGAAGTGGCCCACTTCTATTTTGGAAGCGGCCAGCCACCATCTTGGTAGCTCTGGGAGCAAGGACCCCCACACCCCCAACACTGGGATAGAGGAATGTCAGTTGATAGCAGTGGGACCCATGAGTGGGATATAGTGGGAAGGCTATAAACTGTAAAAAGAACATTCTTTTTTCAGTGTGTAAGGTGTTTAACCCTTTTTATAATTATTGGAGGTAGAATAAAATCAATAATAATGCTTTTGACAACTTTTTGATCCTGTTGAACTCTTTCTGATTTAAGTACCATTCTAGGTGTTTTTGTAAGGATTAGGTTATTTAAACTCATAACAGTTTATATGGATAAAAAATTAAGTCACACAGTATTGCTTGACTTAAACCACTTAAACCACCCACAGTATTGTCTGACGTAAATCAAAGAGTAAATACGAGAATTATTTACTACTATAGTTTTAATTTAAATCCTCTGTGTTCCATACCAACATTGTTACTTTTCCCGCTACAATAATGTGGCTCCAGAATCATGGGCATCAAATAAAAAGTGGAAAATTGGGGTTTTGAAAATTCTGACTTAGGAAAAACATCTCAAAAAAGACTTGGCAACAAGTTGTTTCTACTGAAAATTATACTTTGAATAAATAAAGCAGTGTCTTAAATGACAGCCTATGGGAGGGGACACTCATCACAGATATCTTTTCAGTGAGATAAGAAACGTTAAAGCAGGCAGAACGATGACCTCTAAAGATGTCTACATCCTAAGTCCTGGAACCTGTGAATATGTTGCTTTACATGACAAAGGGATTTTGCAGATGTGATTACGTCAGGATCTTGATATGGGAGATTAACCTGGATTATCTGGGTGGACCCAATTAATCACAAGGATCTTTATAAGGGAAAGAGGGAAGCAGGAAAATCAAAATCAGATGGAGAAGTTATAGCAGAAATAGAAGTCAGGGTGATGTGGATGCAATCATTGAAGATAGCAGGGGGCCATGATCTGAGGAATGTGGTAAATCTCTAGAAGCTAAAAAAGGGAAGGGACAAAGTCTCCTCTAGAACCTCCAGAAGAAATACAGCCCTACTGAGACTTTCATTTGAGGACTGTAAGACCTATTTCAGACCATAGGCTGCCAGAATTATATAAGAAAGTTGTATTTTTGTTAAGCCCCTAAGTTGTGGTAATTGGTTATAGCAACAGGAGGAATTCAGTAAGTATATTCAAATACCAAAATTAACATCTTGCTTAAAGACTTTCCAACCCATTTTATTTTACAAGCCTTGGATTCCGAATAGCAGGTGCAGACCATCTGGCCTTCTGTTGTAATTAATACCACTTAGTCTGTGCTATGATCTTTAAAAATACTGAGTACTGGATATTGTAAACAAAATTTTTCCTGAGATAATTACCTTAGGATCTAAGGATTGAATTGTCTTCTAAATTACACAGGTCTTGGGCCACTGCTATGACAATCCAGTGTATCCTTTTAAAGCTTTAGACTCCAAAAGTGAGGGCGACTAAGAATTTGCAATTAAGTTAATACAACCCCCAGAATTTCAAAAGAACTATACCTACACAGTAGGAGAAACAGCACAGGCTAGTGACACTGTTGGTAGCCCCAATTCCATTCAGGCATAAAGAACCCCCTGGCAGGGTAAACTAGACAAGAAATTGGGCACTATTGTCGTGGATTTTATTCAATTTAGGATTGTGGATATGGGACTTTTGATACTCAATTTTTAAAGTAAATGAACTTAGACTTCATTTCCTTTGATCTTTGCATTTTAATTTTCAAATAGATTTACTATTTTAACTTACATTTCCCCTTAGGAAATTTATACCAAGATAAATTCATATTCAAATTTGGCTCATCTATACGTTGTTTGCATGCAGTTGTTGAAGTACCTTTATAGATTTCATCTTGATGTGGCCTTTTATTTTCAATTTTATGTAAGATTTTTCTTACAATTGCAAGAAAAATGAGTGTAACTTATGGGGTAAGTTCCGGATAATGCCTGTATCCACCCTCTATAGTGGTCTAACGTGGAAAAGTTGGTACCTGCTGTTTCAAATTGTGCACTATCACCGAGACAAACCTTGGTGGACTTGCAATTTATATTTCTATAGTTTCCCATCCTTCAGATGATAACTTGTTTTGTGAATTCAGGCACTGTAGACAAATTTGATAATCCACAGAACTGTATGCATTATGACAACATACACTTTCAGAAGAGCTTTTTACTTTGATTTTCCTAAATATGTGTATATAGCCAACTATGCACCATGTATTCTTACATGTTGAACAATGTGAGAAGAAAATACTAGGAGATTTGAATGCAGCTTCGCCTGGGCATGAACTTAATTAGAATACAGCTCTGCCATTACAGAGAGTGCTGGAAACAAAATGCGAACAACTTACCAGAGTCCCAGGAAGATCTGAAAGAGGCGGTGTTTGGGAAACAGCCTCATAAATGGTAGCCAAAAATCAGTCACTGATCTGATTGAGAAATCAACAAAAACTATTTGGATATGATGAGCTTAGCTATTTTTTTCTTCCTTTTGAGAGGAAATCTGCTTAGTGTTTTCCCCCTGGATCCTCCATGTGGTAAGCCTCACCGGGGTACCTGTCCCTATCAGGAAGCCTCACCAAGAAGGCTGGCTGTGACTGAATAAATTGTTCTAATTCTGCAGGGTGGCTAACAGATATAAACAATATCTTCCAACCAGGTCTTTATTTGTAATAATGGTGACATATGAGTCTCCATCTTTACTATGTTTTGTAAGTCAACTTATTCAGATATGGACAGAGAAGAATAGTATAATTTATTGGGTTTACTTTAAAAGCTGGAACATATTTTTATGCTAAAAACTATAGTCAAAATATAGATAATGTAAAATATTTTTAACCAGACTGTAAAGGATTGGAAAAATAAGGATATGTAAATAAGGATTCACACACACACACACACACACACATACACAAATACACACACACACACACCCCTATTTTGGATATAAGTGGGTTTGTGCAGTGCTTTTTATTTAGGTACATTATTCGTTTGAGCCACTAAACTTCAAAAAATTGTGTGGTTGCCAAAGGAAAGGCTAAGGATAAAACTTGCACAGGGACACGATGGCTATCTCATCAGAGGGAACCTATTGCAAAGGCCAGAAGCAAAACAAAAAAAGTGGTAAAATGTAATAAGGAGCAGAAACAAAGAAATAAACCAACCCAGGGCCGGGCGCGGTGGCTCAAGCCTGTAATCCCAGCACTTTGGGAGGCCGAGACGGGCGGATCACGAGGTCAGGAGATCGAGACCATACTGGCTAACATGGTGAAACCCCGTCTCTACTAAAATATACAAAAAAACTAGCCGGGCGAGGTGGCGGGCACCTGTAGTCCCAGCTACTCGGGAGGCTGAGGCAGGAGAATGGCGTGAACCCGGGAGGCGGAGCTTGCAGTGAGCTGAGATCCGGCCACTGCACTCCAGCCTGGGCGGCAGAGCAAGACTCCGTCTCAAAAAAAAAAAAAAGAAATAAACCAACCCTGACAGGAAGTCACTGGAAAATGGGCTTACAATTTGAATCAGTGTAATTTCCTGGAAATATCATTCTCTCTACTGAAGCACTGATACCATAAGGTTCAGTGACAAATCTTTAGCAATAGAGCAGGTTTTCTTGCTTCTACATCAGTGCTGGTACATTTGCACAATATAACACCCTAGTGTTAATGGAGAGTTCAGGGGGCAATATATTTGTTAAGTGTTTTGCAGAAGGGGAAACAATCCACCTGTTAATGTAGAAAAGTTTATGACAAACACTCAAAGCACTCCAGGAGGTTTAGATGGGACTCAGGGAGAAAGTACAGCAGGCAACAAAGATAGTCTTCTGATTACTATTTTCTGTGTATCTTTTCCACTGCTATAAAGACGATATTTCTGTAATGGCTCCAAATTAGGGCAAAGAAATATATGTTCAGAGATAAATGTGAGATCAGATCTATGTCACACACAGATATAAAAAGGTTTTAAGATAGCTAGAAAAATAGGCTGATAAAATATATAATCTGGAAATTTGGAATAAAATTGATTTTAGCTCTCCAAAATACAGCATTCTGTAAAATATCATGGCCCTTTTGTGAGCTTTGTGTTCAGTACATCTCTCACTTCAAGTAAAGCTAGTTTAATGTTCTATTATTACTGGCCTAACTTAGCACTATACTGATATGTGGCAGATCTGGAAAATTATGATGACACAAATTTTAAAACCTCTGAAGATGATAATATTTGTTGCCTAAAGTAAGAAAGGCTGAAAGCAGCAGCAGCATAGTGTAATGGTAACAAACACAGACACTGGAACTAGACTTCCTGAGATTAAAGCCTACATTTTCTATTTTGACTATGGTATAACAGGTAAATTCTGTACCTTATTTCTCTCAGGCCCCAAATAGGAATAAAAATAAATTTTTTATCTCATAGGGTGGTTATGAGTATGATGTGGTTTGCAACACTGGCACAAATTAGCATATATGTGTATTACATACTTTTTTAAAATTAATATTCTAGAAAGAGTCCTATATTATCTTCCAAGACCTTTTGTGATCTGCAAACCAAGTTTATTGCCCTTGTTGTGTTTCATCATAACATTCTCTATTTTCCTCTTCGTGATTTTTTTATTCTTATACATTTTTATTGTTCATTCCTCAACAGGGTGTAAACATCAGGATAGCAGTGACGTTGCTTATTTTGATACCTATTGATTACCTTATGATTAACAGAGTGCATAACACATATTAACTGATAACTGAATATTTGTTAAATGAATGATTGAAAAAAATGACATCATTTGAATGATCTCCGATATGTACAAGTTACTACAACAAGACTTAGTAGGCACTCAATATTTATTGCATTGAATCAAATAATCTCTACTCTTGATAACTGAGTCAAAATATTGGAAAACTGCAAATGCTGTCATATGGACTATAGAGTATATTAGTGGTAATCATAAATGTAGTGGAAACAATGTAAAAAGCTGCAAGAAAATAAAGCTTGGGAGTTACATATAGAGTGAGCATTACATCATGCCTGTTTCCTTCTTGTGTCACCTCAAAACTTCTAACAAATAGTAACTCATTTTTCAATGTGAACATCAGAAGAATACTTCTAGTAAATTTTCCAGGTCATGGTAACTCTATATCTGTAGAAGTTCACCATTCTTCAGATTAAAACTAATATTTTGTGTTGTGTGATTTTGGACTTTGTAGACAAATAGATAATCTATATTTTTACATGGATTTTGTGGTGAAATATAATCCAAAAATGTTATATAGTATTTTTAAGACTAACATACAGTTTACTTGACTATTTTTGGTGTAAAGTTCTGTAAATTTAACATACATATAGATTCATTTAACTGCCACCATAGTGAATATACAGAATAATGTCATCACCATAAAATAATCCTTCATGCTATCCACTTGTAGTCCAACCTCCCTCCACATTTCCTGACACCACTGATGTGTCATAGTTTTGTTTTTATGAAAATTCCATAGAAATAGAATCATACAATGTGTAACCTTTTGAATCTGACTTCATTCACTTAACATGATGCTTGTGTGATTCATAAAATCTGTTTCATGCATCAAAGTTCATTCATTCTTTGTTGCCAAAAAGTATTGCATTGTATGAATTTGCCACTATTTTCTTATTCTCCCATTGAAGAAGATTTGGGTTGTTTCCAGTTTTGAGTGATTATGAACAAAATTGTAGAGAGCCTACTGTGTACCATGTATTCTTCTAGGTGAAGGAACATAGTGACAGCCAAGGTAGAAAAGTTCCAATAATTATTGTGCTTAATGTCTATGGAGAAATTAGCTATGGTTTAAAAATGAAAAAAAAAAAAAAAAGTCATACAGCTAAATGTGTGGCTTTTTGTTCTTCAGTTGTCTATAATTTTATTCCAATACATGAATTAGTACTACTGGGTCATTCACTGTTTCTCAACTGTTTCTCAATCTGTACAATGATGATATGATTCTAAAATATACAATAGAAATTGTATATTAGAATCATGAATTGAGGTTGTTTGTTTGCTTTTAATCTATTGAACATAATTCATCAGAACTGCAAAGCAAGGCCTAGACAACACGTGTTTTGTTTAAGCCATCATAGGTAATTCTGATGAATACTTCAAATACTTCAGGTCAATATTGACTCCTCTACGTTTTTGAAATAGAAACCTAGAGCAACACTTATCAATATGTCACTTTAAAGAGGATGATAGAGACTGGTGTGTTTGTTTCAGGATGTTATCCAATCTAACAAGAAAGTGAATTATTGGTTAACTTTGCAGAATTTCCTTCAAATTGAAATATTGACAAACTATTTTCTAGATGCCATCATTTTTATTGCCCACCAAACAAGTTATTAATAATTCATATTCATTATCAAGAGCATATTAAAGTTGACACCAGGAATTGTCTTCTGTTGAAATACATATAGCTGTGAACCTACATTGCTCCCATTGGAAAACAGAGGGCAATGTCCTGGGAGTTTCTATAGATGCCAAAGGGGGGATAATAGATCAGTGTGAGCACTCCTCCAATACTTCCTATTTTACAATGGTCAAACATATTTAATTTTTAGTCTTCTGTCCTATCATTTCTTTCCCACACAATTCTGATCTTTATACCCAATTGACTGAGAAACTGTATTTAGTACATCATCCCATGTTTTTCAGTTTTTTAATCAAATGTGTCTGTACTGTGAATTTTTACCTTGACTTACTTAAATAAAAATGTTCATGCATATTTCCTATTGCAGTTAAAAAGTGCTTGGGAAAGATTAGCCTATTTTCTGTTTTGTAAGGTGTTATGAGTTGTGAAACTTAAATTCTATATATATCACAAGAAATAAGATAAGTACAGATTTAGACTAACATACCTGACCTATCAGGTAGAAGAGCAGCCGGAAATAGGTGACAGAGTTAACATGAGCTATTAGAAGCAATTCAGAAGAGAAATAAGGTAACTTAAGTTGTATCATTACTTAAAGTAGTGCTTCTCCCCTAAATAACAATATTTTTATCAAATAGGACTATGGATGAGGGATAGATGGGCATAAAATTTATAGTTATAAAATGTTGCTATTTTCATTGAGCAATTTTGGTACAAAAAGCTATGAATATGATGGAAAACAATAGGAGAAAAACAGAACAAAATATTTGTATTGCTTTTATATAATAATACTGCTTCAATTTATAAGCAGTTTTTTATTGACCTGATGTGGTTAATTCAATTAAGGTGAGAAGTGTCATTTGAAATTTATGGAGTTATTAAGAATAATACCAATGACTTTCTCAGGAAAAATACCTTACTGTGTGTTCCCTTCATGCGTGCAAGTAGGGATAAATTAGATATGTTATTCTCATATTTTTAAAACTCTGAAACTTTGAAGTTTAAGACTGACTTTCTATGTTTCTTAGCTAATTGGTGAAGTAATTGCATATTTCTTTTTTTGTGGAATGCTGTGGTATTCTGCCTTAGACTGGTAAATTCTTGATGATTGTGTTAACAAAGGAAAACATGTCAATTTTGTGTTGTTAAGGTTAAGATAAGTGAATTTCTTTCATTTACTCCAATTCATAAGCTTCTTATATAAACTGTTGATTCAAACTTCCTTACAAAAGATTATCTGAGCTACTGGGAATACTTTCTAAAATACTTACTTATGCACTCTGTTTAAAAAAAAAATCTATCATCTTTCTAGTTTATAATACAATGAAGCTTTCTTTATACTTGCTTGTTTTCATAAGTGCTAACCAGGTTAAAATAACATTTAGAAATGATACTTGTTAATGACATTCACTATTACCACTTATTTAAATTAGTGTTGGATACTCATAAAATAACTAGTTATTTCCTTGGAACATTAACATTTCACAATGCTTTAATAAATGTCCCATCCCAACATTCAAATTCTGTTTTAAAAATTTACAATGCAAATGCAGTTATACTTTTAAAATTTTACTTTCATAAACATAATCACGAATCCCACTTTAAATGCCAAAAAGAAATGGGATAGTATATGACCTTTCAGTTTTATTGTAACAACAGCAAAAAAACAAACAAACAAACAAAAAAAAACAACTCTGAGGATGTGATCCTAAATAAATTTTACAATCCTTTATCAAAGAACAATTTTGATTTTTGTTCCTTCTTTCCTTATAACTATGTAGCGATCAGCCTCAGTGAGGCAGATGTAACAATTGAGCTTCCCTGTGAGCACTTCAGGAGTATGACAAAGACAACTATTTTTGTTTACCATTACTGGGAGAAACTGGATGTCTAATTAAACAACCAACAAAACAAACAAGCGTTGCTGGTAGATGTCCCATTTTCTATTATTACATAGCAATTATAACATATCCTATGCAGAACCACATAATTTCTTTTATCACATTTGATATTATGAAAACCAGTTATAAGAATATTTTATGTCAAATATTACAGGTAAATTTATTTGAGCTAAGTCAATACTACTTGCTCCTTGAATATTATTGAATGATTATGTGTCATGAACTGTGACAGAGACACAGATACTTCTTTCATGACAAAAGGGAAGACATATAATAAAAAAAAAAAACTATGACAATAAAATGAGATGATTATCACAGCTTGTATAATATTAATTTTGTTCTAGGCACTACTAACTCATTTAATATAATAGCGTGTGACTGATCTGTTTTGAGTTACACACAGTTGAAACAGTATTTTATTCATCCTTTTGTTCCCAGTTCCTCAAAAATGTTATTGACTGATAAATAGGCATCAATAAATAAATATTTTGGAAATGTAAATTTAATTGTCTTAAATAAGCAGTTTAATTGATCTTTTGTATTGGTAACTGAATAGTTTCTTTTTAGAAATAAATGAAGCTCATAAATTTAATAAAAATTATGATAGTTGACTTTTATAATTAATTGCTGTCATGGATACTTCATGCACATTTTTGAAATAATATAGACTAAATAAAGAATTCTGTAATATTGTTTTATATATATAATATATATTTGTGGCTTTGTAAATCATTATACAAGGTTATTGATCTATATGTTCAGCTAGCACATAGCTAAATTATAAATATAAAGGTTGAGAGTAAATATCTCTTTAAAATTGCTGTAGTTTTGCCCGTATTTGTGAGTGCTCCATTATGCACTTTATAAGCATGAAAGTGTCACCATCTTTCCTTTAAGTTTGAAGACCACTTTCCAGATTCAATTATGAGTTTGGAAATTGTGTTTGGATGTTTGAACACCTAATTGATTATGCTACATTTATTTGATCATGGTTGAAATGTAATTTTACTGCTTGGTTGGTGATACTTTTTTTTAAAGCATTAAATTGATTTGCTGCTTAGGAGTGAATCACTTTTTAAAAACAGGTTTTCAGGAATCTTCCAGGAAGAAAAGCACATGTTTTGATCCTTATTATTTTTAACAAAGAGTGAAAATAGACAGTGACAAACCTAGGAAGTAATTAGAAAGCAAGTTTTGAACTGAATTTAAAACATGAACTCTTGTTTGATATTGTAATTTTTGCAAAGATGTTTTAGCTACTGCATCAATAAAACCAATACTCATATTTATTTTTTAAAGTGAAGGTTTTTTCTATTAAGATAGCTTTATAGTAAAACTTCAGTTTGTCTGACTATTTTCAAAGCATGTGTTAAATCCCAATAACAACATAAAAAAAAAATGGGAGTAAGGGAAATATAGTTCTTGAGAAATGTTGGATGAAATAAATAAAATAATATTTTTAGTGTTCTTCATGTGTAATCAGTTCAACTCAATGAAATACTGACCTCAAAGGGGAATTAAAGGATGCAAGGCTTCCTAGATGCTTTTTGTGAGGATCACCTTGAGAACATGTTTTGAAAAACACTAGGCTAATTCACTCAGTTTGGGATCATATTATGAGACAGTAAGTTACAAATGCCCTGTATTAGTCCATTTTTGCACTGCTGATAACAACATACCAAAGACTGGGAAATTTAAAAAAGAAAGAGGTTCAATTGGAATCACACTTCCACATGTCTGGGGAGACCTCACAATCATGACAGAAAGCAAAGAGAAGCAAGTCGTATCTTAAGTGGATGGTGGCAGGCAAAAATAGAGCTTGTGCAATGGAACTCCTGTTTCTAAAGCCATCATATCTCCTGAGACTTATTCACTATCATGAGAACAGCACTGGAAAGAACCATCCCCATAATCAATCACTTCTCACCAGGTTCCTCCTATGACATGTGGGAATTGTGGGAATTACAATTCAAAATGAGATTTGAGTGGGGACAGCCAACCATATTATACCACCCCTGGGCCCCTCCCAAATCTCATGTACTCACAATTCAAAAACAATCATGCCTTCCCAATAGTCCCTCAAAGTCTTAACTAATTTCAGCATTAACTCAAAAGTCCACAGTCTAAAGTCTCATCTGAGACAAGGCAAGTCTCTTCCACCTATGGGCCTATAAAATCAAAAGCAAGTTAGTTACTTCCTAGATACAATGAGGATACAGGCATTGAGCCAATATAGCAATGCCAAATGGGAGAAATTGGGCAAAACAAAGGAGCTACAGGCCCTATGCAAGTCTGAAATCCAGCAGGTTAGTCAAATACTAAAGCTCCAAAATGACCTCCTTTGACTTCATGTCTCACCTCTGGATCATGCAGATGCAAGAGGTGAGTCCCCATGGTCTTGGGCAGTTCCACCTCTGTGTCTTTGCAGGGTACAGCTTCCCTCCTGGCTGCTTTCATGAATTGGCATTGAGTGTCTATGACTTTTCCAGGTGCATGGTGCAAGCTGTCATTGGATCTACCATTCTGGGGTCTGGATGACAGTGGCTCTCTTCTCACAGCTTCACTAGGTAGTGCCCCTAGGGACTGTGTGGGAGCTCCAATCCCACATTTCCCTACTTCACTGCCCTAGCAGAGGCTCTCCATGATAGCCACACATCTGCAGCAAACTTCTGCCTGGACATCTAGGTGTTTCCATCCATCCTCTGAAATCTAGGCGGAGGTTCTCAAACCCAGTTATTGACATCTGTGCACTGTCAGGCTCAACACCATGTGGAAGCTGCTAAGGCTTGAGGCTTACACCCTCTGAAGTCATGGCCTGAGCTCTATGTTGGCACCTTTCAGCCACAGCTGGAGTGGCTAAGACAGAGGGCACCAAGTCCTTAGGCTGCACACAGCAGGGGGGCCCTGGGCCTGGCCCACAAAACCACTTTTTCATCCTAGGCCTCCAGGCCTGTGATGGAAGGAGCTGCTGTGAAGGCCTCTGACATGACTGGGGACTTTTTCCTCATTGTCTTTGGGATTACTATTCAGCTCCTCATTACTTATGCAAATTTCTGCAGCCGGCTTGAATTTCTTCTCAGAAAATGAGATTTTCTTTCCTATTGCATTGCTGCAAATTTTCCAAGCTTTTATAAAAGTTCTGCTTCCCTTATAAAACTGAATGCCTTTATCAGCACCTAAGTCATCTCTTGAATGCTTTGCTGCTTAGAAATTTCTTCTGCCAGATACCTAAATCATCTCTCCCAAGTTCAAAGTTCCACAAATCTCTAGGGTAGGGGAAAAATGTTGCTAGTCTCTTTGCTAAAACAAAACAAGAGTCACCTTTGCCCCAGTTACCAACAAATTCCTCATCTCCATTTGAGAGGACCTCAGCCTGGATTTTATTGTCCATATCATTATCAGCATTTTGTTCAAAGCCATTCAACAAGTCTTTAGGAAGTTCCAAACTTTCCCACATTTTTCTGTCTTTTTCTGAACCCTCCAAACTGTTCCAACCTCTGCTTGTTACCCAGTTCCAAAGTCGCTTCCACATTTTTGGGTATCTTTTTAGCAGTGCCCCGCTCTACTGGTACCAATTTACTGTATTAGTCCATTTTCACACTGTTGATAAAGACATAGCCAAGACTGGGCAATTTACAAAAGAAAGAAGTTTAACTGGACTCATAGTTTCATGTGGTTGGGGAGGCCTCACAGTCATGGTGGAAAGCAAAGAGGTGCAAGTCACCTGTTAGGTGGAGGTGGAAGGCAAAAAGAGAGTTTGTGTAGAGAAACTCCTGCTTTTAAAGCCATCAGATCTCAAGAGACTCATTCACTATCACGAGAACAGCCCAGTAAAGACCTGCCCCCATAATTCAATCGCCTCCTACCAAGTTCCTCCCATGACATATGGGAATTGTGGGAGTTACAATTCAAGATGAGTTTTGGCTGGGGAGCCAGTCAAACCATATCATGCCCATATTTACAGCAGCTCCATAAGCATTACCTTCAAGTAAACATTTGAATTTTGCGTAAAATAAAGCATTAGTGCTTTAATCCTAACTCTTGGCTTTTCTTTCCCATTTTGTTGTATTTTCTCTAGCTACATATCTCACTATATTTAAGCAACATGCATATCCCACTTTCACTGATACTTAATGTAAATTTTCTTTCTATAATTTTTTAATTTCTTTTTTCCTAACACCCATGCAGTATTAATTAAAAAAAAAAAAGTTTTGGATTGGCCCCTATACTATTAGTTAAATTTCAGCTCAGCTGCAAGTGAGAACAATATTACTTAGGATAAAAACAATGATGTAAATGACATATAAAATAATTTTCCTCCTTTTGAGAAAATCTGAGAAGGTGGCAGAGACATTCATGGTGTCAGGTAATTTTTATTCATTTCTCCTTATTCTTTCTCTGTGAATGACTTTGAAATCATTGTCCCTTATGGTTGCTACTACCATCACCTGCATTTCAGCCACTAGGAAAGAGACAATAGGTAGACAAGGACAAGAATAAATATCACACATAGATCTTCTGCTTATAGTCCCATCATAAACCCTTTTGCCTATAAGATATGATATAGCTGGAAGAGACACTTAGAAGTATCTATTCGTGTTAACAAGGTAATCAGCTGAAATATAATGTGGTACAGAAATTCTGTCAAAATTTATCATATTCTTGTTGTCTACTAAAAAACAGATTATTGAATAGGTGGTAAGCACCAGAGATAAAACTAAAAGAGATTTAAAATGCTCAAAATTCATCAAACCTAAAAATATACCAAGTCATGAAAATTGCTCCACTTGTCACCTACATTTTGGTATTAACAGGTCATTTCAGTTTTCATCTTACTTGGCTCCTATCTCTCAGTTTATTTTCTTTTTCTTTCTCTTTATCTCCCAATCTCTTTATTTGGGAGTATTTCAGGGATTAATCTTCGATTCTGTTCTCTTTCACCTACATTTACTACTTTTGTGACTCCCTGTGGCCTCATAGCTATACATGTCACCAATGTGCAAAGGACATTTAAAAAATATCTCCTCTAATCTCCTGAGTCACATATTCATCTATTAATACTTACTCTAGCAGGGAGTGGTGGCTCACGCTTGTAATCCTAGCACTTTGGGACAAGGTGTGCAGACCACCTGAGTTCAGGAGCTTGAGACCAGCCTGGCCAGCATGGTGAAACCCCGTCTCTACTAAAAATACAAAAAATTAGTCAGATGTGGTGCCAGGTGCCTGTAATCCCAGCTACTTGAAAGGCTGAGCCACGAGAATTGCTTGAACCCAGGAGACGGAGGTTGCAATGAGCCGAGTTTGTGTCACTGCATTCCAGCCTGGGTGACAGAACAAGCCTCTGTCTCAAAAAACAAAAACAAAAACAAAAAAAAACCCTTACTTTACATCCACATTTTATGTTGAAATGGATAGTCCAACCTTACTATGCCTATAACGATCTCCTAATATTCCTTTAAAAATTAATATTTAAATATCATCTAATATTTTCTTACCTCACTTGTTGGAAACTTCATTCTTCCTGTTACACAGGACAAAAATCTTGGAGAAATCAATTTCTCACTTTAGCTCCTGCTGCTTATCCAATCTGCTGCAATTACTGTTGTCTGCCTTGAATTACACGCAGAATCTTACTCCGTCTCACCGTATCTACCCCTTCCTTTCCAGACCAAGTAACTTTTAGCTCTTCTCTATATTGCATCAATGTATTCTGCTTTCACACTTGCCCACATATGTTCAATACAGATGTTATGCCCAGACCGTTTGTTCCCCAAAGAAGACCACCAGAGTCCAGAGTCAAAGCCAAGCGGCAAGGATCTTTTACTGCAAGTTCAAACTTGGTCCCTCCCTTTCACAGCATACAAGAGGGCCTCGAACAATGTGAGTGCTTGCTTTTTATAGCCCGAGGTAAATAGGATAGTAAGGTTACAGAAGAACAAAGGAATTCTTTTGGTTACAGCATTACAATTGGTTTACATTTTAAGTTATACATTTAGCAGTTTTCTATTGGTTCCCGCGCTTTCAGTAAAACCACAAACGGCTGTGTCCTTATCGGGGACTTTTCCAGGTGGTGTTTGTACTGGGCTCAGGAAATTGAGAGATATATGGTGGGATGTGTTTGTACTGGGCTCAGGAAATTGAGAGATATATGGTGGGATGTGTTTGTACTGGGCCTGTTTGTGTTGAGCCTGGGGCTGAGGAATGTGCTTTGTGTTGAGCCCGGGGCTGAGGAATGTGCCTGATTTCTTTCACAGTCACCTAGATGACAATGAAGAAATGTAAGCCACATTAAGTCACCTTGCTCCAAATCCTGCAGTGGCTCCCTGTTATTCACATTAAAAGTTCAATAGCTTAAAATGACCTCCTGGGCTTTCCCATCATTACTTACATTACTTCTTTCCTACTATCCCCTTATTTCCTCTCACCACCCTAACCACACTGACCACCACTCATTTCTTGGATACATCCATCTGGGACACTTTTGAAACAGAGTTTTGCTCTGCCTCTTTTCTCTATCTTAAATACAATTCCCTCAGATTTTCACATGTCTACCACTTTTTAAAATTTAATTTTATTTTTAGTTCTGGGATACATATGCAAGATGTGCAGGGTTGTTACATAGGTAAATGTGTTCCATGGTGGCTTGCTGCACCTATCAACCCATCACATAGGTATTAGGCCCTGCATGCATTAGGTATTTTTACTGATGTTCACCCTCCCCCTGCTACCCTGCCCCCGGACAGGCACAAGTGTGGATTTTTCCCCTCCCTGTGTTCATGTGTTCTCATTTTTCAGCTCCCGTTTATAAGTGAGAACATGTGGTGTTTGGTTTTCTGTTCGTGTGTTAGTTTGCTGAAGATAATGTCTTCCAGCTCCCTCCATGTCCCTGCAAAGGACATGATCTCATTCATTTTTATGGCTGCATACGATTCTATGCTGCATATGTACCACATTTGCTTTATCCAGTCTATCATTGATGGGCATTTGGGTTAATTCCACGTTTTGCTATTTTGAAGAGTGCTGCAATAAACATGTGTGATGTATCTTTAAAATAGAATGATTTATATTCCTTTGGGTATATACCAAGTAATGGAATGATTTATATTCCTTTGGGTATATACCAAGTAATGGGATTGCTGGATTGAATGGTATTTCTGGTTATAGGTCTTTGAGGAATTGCCACACTGTCTTCCACAATGGTTGAACTGATTTACATTCCCACCAACAGTGGAAAAGGATTCCTATTTCTCCACAGCCTCACCAGCATCTGTTGTTTCTTGACTTTTTAATAATGGCCATTCTTACTGGCATGAAATGGTATCTCATTGTGGTTTTGATTTGCATTTCTCTAATGATTAGTTACCTTGAACTTTTTTTTCATGTGGTTTTTGGCCACATAAATGTCTTTTTTTGAGAAGTGTTTGTTCATGACCTTTGCCCACTTTTTAATGAGATTGGTTTTTTTTTTCTTGTAAATTTATTTAAGTTCCTTGTAGATTCTGGGTATTAGACCTTTGTCAGATGGATAGATAGCAAACATTTTATCCCATTCTGTAGGTTGTCTCTTCACTCTGATGATAGGTAGTTTCTTTTGCTGTGCAGAAGCTTCTTAGTTTAATTAGATCCTATTTGTGAATTTTTTCTTTTGTTGCAATTATTTTGACATTTTCATCATGAAAGCTTTGCACTTGCCTATGTGCTGAATGGTATTGCTTAGATTTTATTTTAGGGTTTTTGTAATTTTGGGTTTACATTTAAGTCTTTAATCCTTCTTTAATTAATTTTTGTATAAGGTGTAAGCAAGGGGTCCAGTCTCAATTTTCTGCATATGGCTAGCCAGTTATCCCAGCACCATTTATTAAATAGGGAATCCTTTCCCCATTGGTTGTTTTTGTCAAGTTTGTTGAAGATAAGATGATTGCATATGTGTGGTCTTAATTCTGATATCTCTATTCTGTCCCATTGTTCTATGTATCTGTTTTTCCACCATGCTGTTTTGGTTACTGTAGCAAGTTGGGTAGCATGATGTCTGCAGCTTTGTTCATTTTGCTTAAGATAATCTTGCCTATACTGGCTCTTTTTTGGTTCCACATGAATTTTAAAGTCGTTTTTTCTAATTCTTTGAAGAATGTCAATGGTAGTTCAATGGAATAGTATTGAATCTATAAATAACTTTGGGCAGTATGGCCATTTCACAGTATTAATTCTTCCTACCCCTGTGTTAGGAATAGGCTCCCAAAATCTGGCCATAAACTGGCCCCGAAACTGGCCATAAACAAAATCTCTGCAGCACTGTGACATGTTCGTGATGGCCATGACAGCCACACTGGAAAGTTGTGCATTTATCGGAATGAGGTCAAGAAACACCTCTACCGCCCAGGGCAGAAAACAGCTTAAAGGCATTCTTAAACCACATACAATAGCATGAGGTATATGTGCCTTAAGGACAAGCTCCTGCTGCAGATAACTGGCCAAACCCATCCCTTTATTTTGGCCCATCCCTTTGTTTCCCATAAGGAATACTTTTAATGTATAATCTATAGAAACAATGGTTACCACTGGCTTGCTGTCAATAAATATGTGGGTAAATCTCTGTTCAAGGCTCTCAGCTCTGACGGCTGTGAGACCCCTGATTTCCCATTCCACATCTCTAAATTTCTGTGTGTGTGTGTTTAATTCCTCTAATGCTGCTGGGTTAGGATCTCCCCTACCTAGCTGGTCTCAGCACTCTGAACATGAATTGTTCTTCCATTTGTTTGTGTCCTCTCTTATTTCTTTGAGCAGTGGTTTGCAGTTCTTCTTGAAGAGGTCCTTCACTTCCCTTGTTCGCTATATTCTTAGGTATTTTATTCTTTTGTAGCAATTGTGAATGGGAGTTCATTCATGATTTGGCTCTCTGCTTGTCCATTGTTGGCATATGGGAATACGTGTAATTTTTGCACTCTGATTTTGTATCCTGAGACATAGCTAACATTTTTACCTTCTTCAAATGTCTTATTTTACTCTTTTTCTTTGTTTTGAGACAGGCTCTTTCCCAGGCTGGAGTGCAGTGGCAGGATCATGGCACATTGCAGCCTCCTCGAACTCCTGGGATCAGCCCACCTCAGCCTCCTGAGCAGGTAAAATCAAAGTCATACGCCACCATGCCTAGCTAATGTTTTTTTGTTTGCTTTCTGTTTTTGTTTTTGTTAATTTTTTCGAGAGATGAGATCTCACTATGTTGTTCAGCCCTGATCTCGAATACCTGGACTAAAGCAACCCCCCATCTCAGTCTCCAAAAGCACAAGAATTACAGGCATGAGCCACTGGTCTTGTTCATTTGTCCTATTATCAGTTAGCTTTGCTATCACACTCTGGTTGAAATACCGACATTCACTACATATTCCCAATCCCCCTTCCTCTATTCTCTCTACTGTTTTTATAAACAAACTCTACAAATTTCCTTTTGTACTTATTGTTTACTGCTTAATATTTGTCTTGTTCCAATATAATGCAAATCCCATGAGGACAGGAGGGGATTTTTGACATATACATATTTATTTAATAAGTAAATTACTATTCAAATAATGAGATCAGAAGTAAATGCAAGCAAACTATGTAAAATCATAATCTGTGAGTAGGTGTTGTAACAAGAACACTGAATGCGTTTCTACCTAGGCATTAGAAGTAGGACAGCACAACCAAATGGTCCAGGACATTTGTCAGACATAAGAACATAGAAGCATCTTTCCTACCTCTCAGACTGGGTTCCCCACTTTTCTGTGGCTTCCTTCAAATGGAGTGACTATTCACGAACTTTAGAGACCCACATCCTATTCTCTTAAATATACCATCACAGTTGCCATGTTCTTTCTTTTTCTCTCTCTCTGCCTTACTCTTCATTCCTGCCTTGTGTGACCCAGGCACAGAGGAAGGCCCTCCTGACTTATGGTGCCCACCATCCTTGATCTGTAAGTAATAATTCTTTGAATTTAATTTCTGTCGTATTAAATTTATACCTTCCATTGGAAGAACCAGGATTTTCCCCAGGATGCCTGGGGCAACATAAGATCATGTTCCCAGTGCCAGGAGAACAGTCAGACTGGACACTAATAAGACAAGAATCACAAGAGCATCTGCCAATGTAAACAAGTTTCCAAGGTGAGGGCCCCCTCTGGATCACAAGTCAGACAACTAGACACTAGGCTGTCTGGCAGGTAAAAGAAGTATCTCCTGAAAGCCACAATGTAACCATTCATATCTGGCTTCCCTGCACTTTCTGTTAGGGTAGGGTTGCTAGCTGCTCTGGTACTGGAACCTAAATTTAGCTAAAGGCTCTCAAAATAGGTGCTTAAGGCATTTCAGTAAAAATCAGATTCAAATTTTGGTAATTTGAGAATGAAATCAGAGATTTAGGCCCATTATATTATTGTAAATTATAAAAATGAAGTAAATAAATTGTATTTTTAATTTAAATTTTAACATGCGGACATAATTATGATAGCCAGCATGAAGGTAAGAAATGCAAATATAAAACAGAAGAATTCTTCAAAGGTGTTTTGCACTGTTTGCGGAGGGAGGATGAGCTGATCCTTTGGCAAGTGTAGATATCTATGCACAACAGACCAATTTATTCCAGATGTTTTGATCAGCTTACAGTAAACATAGAACTAAAATCCACTTACAGTCTTAGTATGAAAATTTTTGAGAGTCCATGTTAGGTTTAGTAGGGTTTTTTTTTTTTTTTTTTTTTTTTTTTTTGAGATGAAGTTTCAGTCTGTTTGTTGCCCAGGCTGGAGTGCAGTGGCGTGATGTCAGTTCACTTCAACTTCCACTCCCTGGGTTCAAGCGATTCTCCTGCCTCAGCCTCCTGAGTAGCTGGATTTACATGTGTCTACCACCATGCTGGCTAATTTATTTATTCATTTTTTATTTCTTTTTTTAGTAGAGATGGGGTTTCACCATGTTGGCCAGGCTGGATTTGAACTCCTGACCTCAAGAGTCAGGCGGGAATGCCCGCCTCAGCCTCCCGAGGTGCTGGGATTACAGGTGTGAGTCACCATGCCTGGTCTTGTTTATTTTAAATATTGACCTCAAAGCACTAATAGTCATGTGAACACTTAAGAAAAAAGAAATTACATCAAGCAGAATTTATACTGTATGGCAAATGAGGACCAGCTACTAAGTAAATGGTGCTGTAGGTTTGCACTAAAACCAAAATGCTTATTGTCATCTTAGCTTATGAAAAGAAAAATGAACACAAATGTATTCAAAAGAGAAGATTAAAGGGAGGCACTGGCGTCTGAGGCAAAATATAGTTTGCTGTAAGATAACTTTACAGACATGTTTTAAATCAATGTTTTGACCAAAAAACCTGGATAGTTCCTAACTACTTAAAATGTAAATCCTAATTCATTGCAGAATGTTTTCTCAATTTTTGAGACTGTTACGTTCAGAGCTAAGTAAACCATGGGAGGAAAAATAACTTTTCCACATTTTGAAAACAATGGTTTCATCTGTGAGATGAACTGTAACTTCTCATCTTGTAAAAAGATGGAAAACCTTCAAAACCAACAAGGCAGCTACAATTTGACATTCTCTTTCACTTCTGTTTCCATCAGGCACTCCTGAACCAATCTTCTAGCATTAATGATGTCACCTTTTGGCCTCTTCATCTCACTCTTGTTCCCTGAGTAGGTGGTTCTGATCTCTTTCTGCAGGTCTTCCATGGTGCTCAGCAGCCCCACAAATTTGCTTTGGGCGGTGGGCTGTTTCCAGTTCCTTGAATTATTGACAACACCAACTACTTACCCAAGTATGTAGAACATAGGTAGTAGGCATTCAAAAATATTACCCAGTAAATTAACAAATAAGAGACAGCCACATGAAAACCGTGAAGACACGCCTGTGGTGTTGGATTTTGACTGTTCTATGAACAAATCAAAGCCAATTTATTAATTGCATTATACTGGTCAGAACAGCAGTTGTAATTTATGAACATAATTACAGAACAATCTAGGTGACTAATTACAGGACTATCTAGGTGATTAATTGGAGTAGGTATTTTTAAAATATTAGGTAAATCCCACTATCCTTTGATTCAGTTATGCATATATGCCATTTGTTATTATAGAAACAAATAGGTTGAAATTTTTAAAAGTAGCCATATGTGAAAATGCTCTTCTACGATATGTTCAATGTGTACATTGTCATATACTGTGTAATGCAAAATGATGTCAAGATTTTTACTATTATCTTGTTATGCAAAGCAAAACCAAAACTAAGGAAATGAGAAGAGCAAAAGAGATTTATTCAGAGCTTGCTCTCTAGTAAGGGAATCAGCAATTTTCACTTGCGTTTTGGCAGAGACTCAAAGGCAGGCAGAGGAATGGAAAATATTATAGTGAAAAAACAGACAAGGCTTCAGGTATATAAGATTGGAGGCTATTGGCATGAGGAAGTTGTAGATATACACTAAAAGATGGACATACTATGTTATTGGCGAGGAGTGCATATTTTGCTTTCTCTGGTTGGTCCAGAGAATTGGAAGTGGGATCAAAAATTAGGGAGGCAGTCAGTTGTTAATGACATTCTAAACATTTTGTGCCAGTAGTTACAAAAGTTATTATTTAGTTTGCTTGATTGTTACTAAAAACAGTAGTCTGACTTCCTGCAAGTCTGAGTTCTAGCAGGCTCGCTTCTTGGTTATTTTAGATACGAGTTTGGTTTTATGAATACTTGACACAGGTTACAGGTCAAAATTCTACTTTTATATATGGTCTGACCATTGTTCATTTGCATGCTTAGTCTCTCAGCATGCTCATGACCAAGGGTAACACTTATTAAGGAATTATTAAAAACTACATGATGTAAGTGACATACTTGAAGTTCAGCAGTTCAGAGAAAATTGCTCTTTAGTCCTACAGCTAAAAAGTGGTAATAATCAGATTAGAATCTAGATTTCTTTTACTGAGGAGACTTAAGGATCTTTTAAAATTAAACTAAAAAATAATAGACTTCCTGCAAGACACATTTTTAGCCTGGTATGAGAAATTCTCATAAATATGTAACATAGAAAAATATTTTGATGCTGGGAAATATAAAATAAAAATGATATTTGTATAAACAACATATGCATACATATATATATATAAATGTGTACATATAGATAACAATACTGCCATATATGTGTGTATGTACAAAACAGGTGTTCATAATTAAATTTAAAGAAGTGTGGCATTTATTGTATTATTTCAATAAAAGTTTAAACAAATAGAAATCCTAGTTCTCACATTCCAAAAGAATAAAATACATTTTGGTGTTCTGTGCATTATGCCTATTCTTTGTACATAATATTTTAAAATAAAATTTTTCTCCAAGGACCATATATCCCAACTGCACTGTGATAAGTATTCATAAAAACCACATTCCAATAACTTGTTTCATGTGAACAATTCTTATTTAAACTTTCAGCAAGTCTGCTTTTATGTAAGAATTATATGCCCAAAAGAAGCACATTGACAACTAGCTAGGTCAAAAACCAACCAAACTAGGGCATATAATATCATGAAAGTGAGGTAAAACAAACAACTCAAAGGTAATTCCCCATATGAAGAAACACAGTGTAAGTTAAATCTTATTTAAAAACTAGATTATTTTTATTTTTGTTATATTTTTTCACAAAATTAACTGTTCCAATTTAAAATTTTAGTAAGTTAACATGCAAGTATAATTAATTGAATTAGTCTATACTCATATTTGCATATAAAATATAATTTCAAAACCACAAATTGTTTTTAGAATTGGAAAGTCTATTGGAAATTGCTGTATAACCCTCAGCATTAAAAATGAGGAAACTGAGAGCCAATAAGCAAGTGGTGTATCTTCACAAACTTACAACCAGTGAAATGACAGTTGAGCCACAGATTTTATAACTTTCAATTCAGGATTTTTTTGCTTTGTCATCAAACTGTCATTATCTTACCATAAATGCTTTCATCCTTTGTCCAGATCATATTTATAGGTTCTAATATAATTTTAAGAGGTGTTGACCAGTGGAGCATAGAACATGATTTACTCATGGTCATGACAGGGCAATTCCTCCATAATCACTTATATTCAGTGGCCCTGAAAATTAATAGAGCTAATATTATTTGTAGACAATCTAGTATAAAAAAACCTTGTGAATTATTTTAATGGCTTTATTGTGATCATAAAGATCTTTATGTCCCTCAATAATTAGCATTTGAGAACACAAAACACTTCTTGGATCCAGCTGAAAAAAAAATCAACATGAGTTTATATATGCTTACTGTGGTTGTATATATTCTTATAAATGACAAAGCATCGACAAATAAAGAGAACCAATGGTTTATTAAAATACTATGTAAAATCTGAGTCTAGTACTGCTAACCCAAACACTAATTTTCAAATATTTCTGCAATACTTTGTATTATTTAAATATAATATTTTCTGTAATTCAAGCATTGGGAAAACTATTGGTTAAAAGTCTTTCCCAAATGTTTTATTATATGTTTTCATTTTTATTTCACGTAGTGTAATTTTTTCAGGATATTTGTGAATCAATTAACTTTATAAAATGAATGTTGCCTGTAATATAAAATATTATTATACCAGGTATGTTTAGAAATAATTTCTTTAAAACTTTCCTTAAATTGTTAGAAATACATTAATTTTATAAAGATTTTTAATGTATGCTTTAATGAAATGAACTACAAATTCTCAAAATTAAGCTAGTATGTAAATTTTATATTAAAATATATTAATAATAAAAGCAGGAAAAGCTACTTTAGGGTTAATAAGAGTTATAGTGAGTATTTAAATTACGGGTTTTTTTTGTCTTTTTTTTTGATACGGAGTTTCGCTGTTCTTGCCTAGGCTGGAGTGCAATGGCACCATCTCGATTCAGCGCAACATCCACCTCTCAGGTTCAAGCAATGCTCCCGCCTCAGCCTCCCGAGTAGCTGGGATTACAGGCATGTGCCAGCATGCCTGGCTAATTTTCTATTTTTAGTAGAGACAGGGTTTCTCCGAGTTGGTCAGGCTGGTCTGGAGCTCCCAACCTGAGGTGATCCGCCCACCTCAGCCTCCCAAAGTGCTGGGATTACAGGCGTGAGCCACCACGCCTGGCTTAAATTACATATTTATGAAATAGTTTATATTTGATAACTTCAGTTTAACAATGTAAAATGCATTATATGTATTTTTTAAAATAACACATAAATGTGAAAAATATTTAGTCAAAAGCAAAATATTTTGATATATTTTCCAAATTTAATGTTTAGAAATGTCTTTGAACAACATTTTTAATTGTTTTTATTTATCTTCATGTTCTCATACATAATCTTTTGTGGTTTCTTTGCAAAAAGAATATTTTTTTCAGGGACCCAATATAAAGTTAGACTAAGACCATTCATACAGATACCCCTATAAATAATTTTTAAAATATATAGTCTAGAATAAGGCTGTAGAATTGCCTTCCTAGGTTTAAATTTTTTACTTACATTCTCCAAGATGAATCAATGAACTTAGAATAATAATTACTTAATCTTTGTCACCAACTGGGGTGAAACAATCAGAGTAGTTCACGTTTTAAATATTGGGCTTTTTTTTTTTTTAAAGAGATGAGATTCAAATAGATCAAACTTCGATTTAAACATTTAATGCCAATCATACACACATTTATTTTATGTAACAATCTCTTTGCCAAATCCAGTAATTTTCCCAGTACATCATTTTTCTCCAGTTTCCAAGATGTTTGTATGTTCCAATATTCTGTTTAATTCAAGTATTGTAATAAACACTAAGTTCTACTCCTTTAACTGCCTCTCCAAATTATGTAAATGGTATTAACTCACAGCATGGCTTGTTCAACACGATTTGTCAAATCTTTTCTTATACCCAATCGATTGCTCTTATCTTAAATGTCTTCCTAGATTGTCTTCTTCACCCATTGTATATTTGGTGTTGTGTTTCTATGGTCAATTCTTAATATCATGTCCTCGATTCCACCATGTTCTGATTGTTGTCCTGTTATAAAAATGGAGGGTCCACAATATGACAAGTTAATTTTGGGTCACCAGTTATACTCCCAACTAAATTATATATCCCTTGAAGTGAGAAATTAAATTATTTTCTCCTCTCTCATTCTCTCCCTCCCTCCATTCTTACCTCCTGAACTTTCTCTCTTTTTTTCCCCAGGTATATTAAAAAATACTGGGCATGATATTTTCTCAGGAACACAACTGAGTGAATGCTCTGTTCAAATCTTTAAATACTTAGCCATTTCAATTGACTTACTAATGGCTTTTAAAAATTTTATTCTTATGAGTGATCTCACTTTCACAACAAAAGAAATTTGAGAGTGTCAAATAATGCATTTATATATTAGTATATACTAATATATTAAATATGTTAAAGTAGAAATTCATAAACAAGTACCTGTCTCAGTGAAGTACTAATATAAAACAATAACCAAGGAAACAAGCAGAAAAGGAGGAAAAACAGAAATAAGGAGAAATGAAGAACCCTAATCTCATTGTCATGCCTGGCAATAATGACTGGCCATGAGGATAAATGAAGGAGAGGTAGAAAGAGCTGTATCATTGGATTCTTCTTTACTTCTAAGTAAATACCAAAATAATATGGTAAATGTAGAAATAACCTATCAATTGCTTATTTTCCACATTCCATTATCCTAATTCAAGCAATATGTTACCAATATTCCCCAAATCTTATATATTTGTATTGTTTTGCTCCAAGTACTTTTTAGGTTTAACTATAAATGTGGAACCCAGTATAAAATGAACTATTATAATAAATTTCAAGTACTATAGCATCAAAGTATAGTTTCCTCACATTTTCTACTTATGATGCATTTATTTCCAAAAATATTAATGCAAAAATATCAAAGGCCAACATATTGTAGGTCACTGATCATTACCCATTTTTCGTCACTCAGTGAGGCAGTATACTTGTATTTGAGGAAATGAATTTTTCAAAAGTATTGCTTTTAGTTTCACTTAGCACACAAAGTTCATCTTCATAAATGCTACTATTTTCTTCAGTATTGACTTCAGTTTGAGGTTTATTTTACCACTTCACAGACACTTTAGGGAGATGTTAATTTATTTTAAAATTCAATTGGGAGCTTAGAGCTTACTTATTTACACGTTGGTAAAAACAAACATTTCTAGGTACTCTTCACACTCATGGGACTAGGAAAATCAGTTTCAGGAAATCGGAAGGGTATCATTTTCAGATTACAATAATTACTAAATTGTTGTATACTGCAAACTTCAGATAACATGAAACTGTCTAAGTAACACCATGAAACTGACTAAGTAACACCATAAATAACAACCTGCAAAAATCTCAGCTGTTCATTACTAACTTCACCCAGGATTTCATTTCATTTGTATATCACTGTATATTGATGTTAAACTACTGTGAATAGAAGGATAATGTAAAGGAATACCACTAGGTTTTGCACCAGAAGAATAAAATTATTGTCCAGGTGTACCAAAAAATCATTTTGGAACTAGCATTCATCTTCCAAACCTTAATTTTCTTACTTGTTAAAAATTTGAATGAAAACATCTGTCCTTGCTTTCTTTCCCTAGTGTCATTAAAATTCAGTGGAATAAAGTAAACGAAAGTGTTTATAAAACTGCCAATACCATTTCTCATTATGGCTTTCTTTTATTATCAAAATAATATAATAGCTATTAATGCTTGAACTTCTTTTTGCCTTTATTCTTTTCAACAAGTATACTTCCATTTTTTCCCCTTGCCTCAAGTCTTTATATCTCGTTTGTCAGTATTTTGCTCACAATTTATTTCTCTTAAATTTTGGATAATGTCGATATTTTGCTAAACTCTTTAAGTGTACCCCTTTACTTGTCAATTAAATTCCACAGTCCATGCTCATTTTCCACTTCATAAAGTAAGGCCTTTCCTCCAAGCAAAATTGTCTACACTATTATATGTGTCTACATAATTATTCAGGTATATTGCTCCTTCCAACCCATTAGGCACGCATAAGTACGTATTGGACAACTTGTGTCTTCTACTTCAGCTGCTAAAACTCCACCCATCCTCCAGGAGAATAACTCAAATCCTACCTCTTTACTAAAACTTTAATTAATATTTGATGATCTTTAAAATTTCTAAATTCCTATAGTTCTTTTTATACAAACTTAGCATTTTGCATTTGTCTCATATTTACTTATGTTCATTCATATGTTTTGATTCCTTTTTCTTTCACTTATTTCCTTCCTACCTTGGGAAATTTTCCTCTGTCTGAAGCAGAAATATATTCAGACTTATTCTATACTTGAATCTCTTCAAGAACTAGGCTTCTGAGACACATAAACTAATGTTTTTTCCTTTGGTACTGTTTTGTGCTATGAAACAATGTCTTTGAGACATTTAAGTTCAGAATTCCCTAGCTATCTAAGTGAGAAAGTGATAAACGGTTACAGTTCATGAAGAAAATATCCAAGAAATCAATATATATATTTAAATATTATGGCTAATTCATATTGCTACATTACAGTGTTGAAAAATTCACACAGGTAATTTCATATAATGATAGATTATCTCTGGTTTTCTTGTTAAAAAATAAAAAATAAACTTTCAAGTCAATTGGCTTTTGAGCATCAATAATAAGAGGGACAAGTATAAATAAGAATAGTAATATCAATAGGTAATATAAAATAATATTCCACTAATTCTTAGTATATGTCAAATTTATTTTAAAAGTAAGAAAGTTGATTAAATTTTTTATATATCCCTTCTAACCTTCATTTTTTACCTTGAGATGATGTGTATTAATCATTTATCAAGAACCTATTAGTACCTGCTACCAGTACAGTTCTCTCTCTGCCTTTGGGATGAGATAAAACAAGCTTATCACTATAATGGGAAAGAATGGTGCACCTAAAAAACAGAAACTGAAGCTTGTGATTTGAAAGACATGGATAGAGTAAGGTCATGATACAAAGTGGAAATACACTTTCTTTAATAAGAGAAAGCTGGTAGATAGAATGCCGCAAAATTTATTCAGAAATAACATCATTTAACAATGAAGTCTTCTGAAGCTGATATCTGAGTCAATATCTAGAATAGTGCCCATGAAAAGAGAAATGATCATTCCGGTACAAACACTTAAAAATACCATTACATGACATAGAGTTCCCATTAGTTTGTCAACACAGAAGAACTTAAATTTTTATAGCAACACAAGTATATATCTTTAAAGTCATTTATTTCTCAGATAAAAATTGTAGCACATAATTTAATTAAGATGTATTATTTTAAAACTGTAAGATGAATCATTATTAAATGTCCTTTTGTGTGAGTGTTAAATAATCCCATGACTCATTATTTTCTGTAGATACATGGTACACTCTAACCAAAAGATACATGATTATCTTAATATTTTGTTGCAGAACCAAGCACAGAGAGTTTCTACAGGTTACACAATGCTCAACAGTTAGGCCAATAAAGACAATCTGAACATGTAACAAATTTGGAATTCTTGTGGGAGTTTTCATATGAGGGCAATTACTTCACTAAATGTTTGTTTGTTTGTTTGTTTGTTTTTGAGACAGAGTCTCACTCTGTTGCCCAGCCTGAGTGTAGTGGCTCAATCTTGGCTCACTGCAACCTCCGCCTCCCAGGTTCAAGCAATTCTCCTGCCTCAGCCTCCTGAGAAGCTGGGATTACAGGCATGCACTACCACCTCCAGCTAATTTTTGTATTTTTAGTACAGACGAGGTTTTGTCATGTTGGCCAGATTCGTCTTGAACTTCTGACCACAAGTGATCCACCCACCTTGGCCTCCCAAAGAGCTGGGATTACAGGCATGAGCTACTGTGCCCGGCCTCACTAAATATTTATTATTGAGTGTTTTGTATGACAAGGATTGTAAGTGAGATTTGTATATAAAATATATTTTTACTCACAAGTGACGCTATAAGTATAATAGTTTTTTCTTTACAGATATTATATGCAACTGTTAGCAGTGACAAATCCGTGCAGGTCTGCAGCAACCTCAACTCTTGCCTCCTCAGAAGAAAGAATTTGACCTAGGGGCAAAAAGCAGACTGAGAGAGCAAGGTAAGTTTTAAAGCAGAAGTGAAAGTTTATTTAAAAGTTTGAAGGCAGGAGTGAAAGGAACTAAAGCACACCTGGAAGAGGGTCAAGCAGGCAACTTGAGAGATTCAAGGGAGCGGTTTGACCATTAACTAGGGGTTTCTTTTTTTTTTTTTTTTTTTTTTTTTTTTTTTTTTTGAGACGGAGTCTCGCTCTGTCGCCCAGGCTGGAGTGCAGTGGCCAGATCTCAGCTCACTGCAAGCTCCGCCTCCCGGGTTTACGCCATTCTCCTGCCTCAGCCTCCCGAGCAGCTGGGACTAAGCTGGGACTACAGGCGCCCGCCACCTCGCCTGGCTAGTTTTTTGGGGTTTTTTTTTTGTATTTTTTTAGTAGAGACGGGGTTTCGCTGGGTTAGCCAGGATGGTCTCAATCTCCTGACCTCGTGATCCGCCCGCCTCGGCCTCCCAAAGTGCTGGGATTACAGGCTTGAGCCACCGCGCCCGGCCAACTAGGGGTTTCATATGTTGTCATGCTTCTGGGGGGTTGCCTCTCTTCTCCCCTGATTCTTCCTTTCACGTGGGCTGTCCACATGCACAGTGACCTACCAGCACTTGGGAAGGGCTGCATGCACAGTGTGTTTACTGATGTACACATGCTCACTTGAGGCGTTCTTCCCTTACCAGTCAAGTTCTTAGAAGAAGGTCATAGATCAGTTAAACTCCACCATTTTGCCTCGTAGGGAGGCACTTTGCCCAACTCCTGAGATTTTATCAGGAAGCTGCTGATGACCATTTCAGGTTTTTTCTATCTATTGGGAGACTGCCTTTCCCTAGCACCTGCTGCAACCAATTATTACTTTAGAGAGACAGTGTAACAACCATCTGGTCATCACCAGATGGTTCGCCTAACATTTCTGGTGGTGGGAGGGCCCTTCCTGCCCTGCTTATGTCTGACCAGCTACTATAAGAGAACCCCAATTTTAAGTGAATTGAGTCACGTAACTGGTAAATGTTAAAGCTCTAGTATATCGTAACACTTTTTTTAAGTCCATTTTTTTCTTTGTATCCAAAATTAGCCTATTTCCTACTATAGTTATGGGATACAGTGGGCAGGAAAACTATTCACTCTAAGAAGCTACAAGTTTATTATTAAATACACAATATATATACTTAAAATAGACACACAGTTTTGAATATTGCTTTTAATTCTACTTTATTTCCATTTAGACTTTTGTTTTTGAAGGAACAACTTAAAAACAAAGTCCCCTTGCTCAAGGAGGCAATAAAGACATTCACCTACATTGACCATGCACGTGTTGCAGGAAGAAAATAGGAAGTCAAAACATGCCTTCAATATGGTTTGGGGTAAGAATTGACATAACTAGCATTTATAAAGGACCCATACACCAATTAGTTAACATTAAAAATTGGGTTTACACGGGTTTGCCAATGTGCAAGGTGACAGCAGTGATAGGGACAGGAGACATAGAAATTCTAGGCAGAAAAGGGCGGGGTCCCTGGTGAGGGCCCCAGCCTCAAGCCTGGAACCACAGCCGAAAGTGAGAACTTTACATCTCTGTTTTTCTGTTTGAATGTTGCCTTTTCCAAAACAGCCCCTGGACCGCCCCTCGCCTCATCCTGTGCTCATAAAAACCGTAGGCTCTAGTGGCGGAGAGCAGAGAAGGGGAGAAGAGAAGCAGAGGGAGTTTGACAATGGGACTTTGGAGAAGAGTCTGGCCGAAGACCACTGGACTTCAGGGAGAGAATCCCTTCCCACTCCATTCCGTTTCCACTTGAAGCCGCTTCCATCAGCAATAAAATCTCCTGCATTTACTGTTTTTCAGTTTGTTCCTGCAACCTTATTTTTCCTGGACACCAAACAAGAGCTTGGAGATCACGGGTGCAGACGGTAAAGGATGTCACATTGATTGACCCTCTGTGCTCTCTGATGAAGAGCAACCGCCTCATGTGAAAGGCAGAGGGCCCACTGAGCTGTTTCACACTGCAGCCACCCCAGGTGGTAAAGCGAAAAGAGCACACTGTAACACACGCAGGTTGGGGCTTTGGGGTCCATGTGTACTCCTCCTCAGATGCTGCCACAAGGCCTACACAGAGTTTTGGTCCTGCGGACATCCACAGGCACTCACCCGGGTTCCTGCACCTGCTCAGCTGTGCTCCCCATCCTGTGAGAGGTGTTGTGTAGCGGATCCAAGCAAGTGAAGCCCGCCAAAGCAGCCAGTCAGCTCCAGCACCCTCATTCCAGTTCCCGCCCACAAAGGGGTCAGTGAATATCTCCTGTTTCAGCAACATAGCCAAAACAACTGTAAGAAAACATATATCCAACCCAGGACTGAGGGATGCCTTTCTACTGATAGTAAGCTTATATTTGAATTTCACGAAATATTGAAAAAAAAAAATTACATGAAAATAAAACAACAGACCAAACTAATAGAACTAATAGAAGAACTCTAAACAAGCTCAAATAATTATAATTTTTATTACAATTTAAAATCGGTATTTGAGAAATTTCAAACTATTGATTGAAATAAATATCAATGCTAATGACTATGGATTTACATTTAAGAACACAATTAAAATAATGGACTAGAATAACAAGATAGATTGAAAAAGTAATTAGAAACAAAAGTTTCCAAGATGATTCTGAAGGATAGAAATATTAATAATGTAGACTTTAATAAAGTAGCTATGTTAAAATTTTAAGGATAGCTGCCAAAAGAGCAAAATAGCAAATGTAACTTTAGCTTACACTAAGTACCAAATTTTAGATAATATACATATTGTAATATACAAATATACACAAATATAAATGCATATTACTACTTGTCACGAATGTATATTCCAATGTGAAGATTTTTTCATTTTGAATTTGAACATCAACATATATAGACATACACATATACACACATATATAAACATACACATAGTGTATTTTATATATTTTTATATGTGTGTGTCTATATATGTGACATATAATGAGAGTGAGCCACTGAGAGAATAAAAACATGAAGGTAATGTGTAATAAATTTTATTTTGATTTGTAATGTTGTATTCCTAAAAATTAAATTTAAAAAATTGTAAAGCAAAATGATGTTTTATAAAAAGCCTGCATTAAACACTCTTTTTACTTTAGTGTTTTCTATAATTTTTGTGCTGCAAATACATATTATATGAGAAAAATAAATTACGTCTTTGAAAATTATTAAGTTGCAAAATAAGCGTTACTATGATACCATACTGAGAGGTGAAACCAGCTGGACTTCCTGGATGGAGTGGGGACTTGGAGAACTTTTCTGCCTTGCAAGAGGACTGTAAAATGCACCCATCAGCACTCTATAGCTAGGATTGTAAAATGCACCAATCAGTGCTTTGTGGCTAGCTAGAGGTTTGTAAAATGTGCCAATCAATGCTCTGTAAAAATACACCAATCAGTGCTCTGTGGCTAGCTTGAGGTTTGTAAAATGGACCAATCAGCAGTATGTGGGTGGGGACAAATAAGGGAATAAAAGCTGGCCACCTCAGCCAGCAGTGGCAACCCGCTCTGGTCCCCTTCCAGGATATGGAAGCTTTGTTGTTTTGCTCTTCACAATAAACCTTGCTGCTGTTCACTCGATTTTTTCTTTTTTCTTTTTTTTCTTTTTTTTGAGATAGAGTTTTGCTCTGTCCCCCAGGTTGGAGTGCAGCCACACCATCTCAGCTCACTGCAAGCTCTGCCTTCTGGGTTCAGGCCATTCTCCTGTCTCACCCTCCCAGAGTAGCTGGTACTACAGGCGCCCACTAATTTTTTTTGTATTTGTAGTAGAGAGGGGTTTCACTGTGTAAGCCAGGATGGTCATGATGCGGCTTCCTTCTTGAAGTCAGCCAGACCACGAACACATCTGAAGGAACAAGCTCCAGACACACCACCTTTAAGAGCTATAACACCATCGCAAAGGTCCACGGCTCCATTCTTGAAGTCAGTGAGACCACGAACCCATCGGAAAGAATAACTTCGGCCACAATACTGCATATTTAAGCGTATGGAGATATGAACATTCTTAGTTACGAATAACTATTTTGATAAATGATGTGAACTTATGACATAAAGTCTAATGTGATAATAAACTGAAAAGATAGCAATAACACCACATTTAAGGGACATTTCATACTTATATATAAACTTTATATATAAGGCATGGCGTGGAGGCTCACGCCTGTAATATCAGCAATTTGCGAGGCCAAGGTATGGGAGGATTGCTTGAGTACAGGAGTTGGAGATCAGCCTGGGCAACTGTGTGAGACCCCGTCTGTACAAAACATTTTTTAAAAAATTAGCTGGGCATGGTGTTGCATGCCTGTAGTTCCAGCTACTTGGGAGGCTGAGGTGGGATCACATGAGATGGGAGGTGTAATCTTGTCTCATAATATATATCTAAGACATAAATGTTATGTGATGCATGTAAATAGTAAAATGGTTATTATTTTGGAGCAAATTAATGTATCCATTACCTTACAAGATGACTTTATGTGTGTGTGTGTGTGTAGGAAGATATCAGCTAAAATCTATACATTTAGCAGAAATCCTTAATACAGTACAATTTTACCAACTGTAGTCACAATGTATACTAGATCTCTAGACTTGTTCATCCTACATGCTCGCTACTTGGTACATTCTGAATTACATCTCCTTATTTCTTCCCCCACCCTAACCCCTGGTAAACACTGTTTTATTGTCTATCTCTGTATATAGGAGGTTTTGACTTTATTTTTCAGATTCCACAAAGAAGTGAGACTTTGCAATATTTTTCTTTCTGTTTCTGGCTTATTTCACTTACCAAATGTTCTCTACATCCATCCATGCATTGTGGGAAATGACAGGATCTCCTTCTCTAAGGCTGAATAATATTCATTGTGTGTGTGAAAGAGAGAGGGAGAAATACTATCTCTGATTCAATTTGCAGCTGCAATGATAATACTGCACCTCTTCCATATCACATTTATTTCTTGTGCACCAAGATTCTAATTCTAACGGATATATGACATAATCTCTCATTCGCTTTGTCTCGCATAATGCAAACACCATTCTGTGTATAAAATGTTAAACCAATCATCATCAAAATGATCACTAGCAATTTTGCTTCCCTTCCTTCCTTCCTCCCTTTCTTCCTTCCTTTCTTTCTTCCTATTTTAATAAAAAAACAAAATGGAAACAAAAGATGGCTCTAAGGTAGATTAATTTAACACCAAAATAGTATCATGACAGAACAAGGAAGATTCTTCTCATCTTTCCCCTGTGAGATTTTTAGCATTTTGACTATGGTTCTCATGTTTGTTGTTTCAGGCTTATTTATCTCTGGTTTCAGAATGTTGGCAGTAGTTCCAGGAAGCTTCATATAGCAACAATCAAAAGTCAAATGTTCCTTTGACTCTATCTATATATCTCTCTTTTATTTATTAAGATATTATTTACATACAATTAAGTTAACCAGGTTAAAATGTACAATTCAGTGATTTTTTTTCATAACTTTATACAATTGTGTAAACTCAACTCTAATCGAGATACACACCAATGCCCTCATCATAAGTTTTCTCATTCCTCTTTGTACTTGATCTTCTCTCCACACTCCAGAAGCCAAGCAACCACAGATCTTCTCTCTGTCAACACATTTTTGTTTATCTAAAATTTCATACAAATGTAATCATACAGTACATATTATGTAGTGTTTGTATTCTTGCAGTAAGCATAATGTACTAGATATATATTCATATTGTAGTAATATGAATATATACTAATTATTTGCTCTTTTATTGCTAAGTCCATAGTAAGTATGTATAACTAGTGAATTTATCCATTCACCAGCTAATGAATGTTTTTGGCTATTATGAAACGTTTTATGCTATCACCATTCATGTACTTGATTTTGTATGGACATATGTGTCTATTTCTCATGGATAGCAAATAGGAATGAAGTTGATAGGCTGTATGGTAAATGTATTCTTAACTTTATATAGTATTACTGTAATGTTTTCTAGAATGGCTGCACCAATTTGCATTCCTCCCAGTAATATATGAAGGTTCCAATTCCTCTATAGCTTTTTTAGTACTTGTAGTTATAATTTTAATTTTGATTTTTCTGATGACCAATGATGTTAAGGATCTTGTGTTTATTGGTTATTTATATTTTTCTGCAAAATACTTTTTCAAAATTTGCCCATGCTTGATGAAATTCTTTTTCTTCTTTTTGTTAGTGTCTGAAGGATCTGTAGGAGTGATGCCCCACCCCCTCAATCTTTTTTTTTTTTTTTTGAGACGGAGTCTTGCTCTGCTCTGTCGCCCAGGTTGGAGGGCAGTGACGCGATCTAGGCTCACTAC